>NC_056732.1:1611830341-1611985341 GCF_019279795.1 Protopterus annectens | reverse complement strand
GAATTATATACCACTGAATCTAGGTTTGTTTGTATAACTTGAGCACTAATCCAGACCATCTTTTTTGGAGAAGGTTCCCCTGCACCCTAGTGGCAGGAGTGTGTGGTTAGAACGTGTCAAGATTGAAGACTGTTGGAACAGGGCTCAGTTTTGAGTTTTTTTTACTGGTTAATTGGGTAATTTGTTTAAATCAGTTTGCTCGTTTTCTATTGTTATATAAAAAAAATTGCACTTTATTCATCTGATTTTACTGTAATTGTGTTTCTTCCCACTTTATTACTTTATTAAATTTAAAATGGGTGGCGAAAGCCAAACATACTCTGGCTAGGCTTATAAATGCCCTAGGGCAGATAGCCTAGTATGAACCTATGAACCTATGAACCTATTACCTTATTTTGCTTGTGCTTCTTCTTAAAAGTACTCAATTGTATTATTCTGCTGCAGTTATTACTGCTTGGTAGTTGCCTGATTAAATTGTAACTGTTACTCTAAGCCTTTTGGTTTAAGCACTTGGGCTTCAAACCAGTTCTTTTACATTAAGAAGGTTTGTGGACTGCATTGTTGTGGCAGGACAGGTAGCTTACATCCTTCTAAGTTGGTAATTGCTGATTGAAGGCTCAGTGTCTGTTATTCTAAAAGTGCATTTGTTCTGGTTTAAGCACTTGAGCTTCAGGACAAGTTATTTTACATTAAGAAGGTTTGTAGTCTGCACTCTTGTAAAAGGAGAGAGTAGATTCTGCCCTTCTGAGCTGGGAATTTCTAGTTAAAGGCTTATTGTGCCTGCTTATTTGATCTGTTTCTTTCTGAAATGTGTGCGCCGTGTTTGCTGTAGCCCAGAGGTTAGTAGTTTATTAGCCATTTTGGGCTAATTTCTATCTCTTTCATTTCTCTGCTACAAAAAACAGATTTGCCAGTTAGCTACAGTTAAAATATTCCCGGCTCCATGAAGTCTACTCTTCAATTTTTCCCTTGTACATAGACAAACTTTCAACTTAAGCAGTCAAACTATTGATTTCACAGCCCAGCACTTACTCAAAACTCATAGCAAGCACTAATTAACCCTAGCACTAGACCCCCCTATACTGTTCAGGATAAGGCTCTCTATTCGTCCCTACCAGCTAATCAGTAAAACAGCTCACATTACCTATTCAGGCATGTCCAAAGGGCAGTTTCAGGTGTACTTTCCAGTCCAACTGGTGAATCTGGGCATTTTGAGGCAATGTTACAACTGCCTCATGTACACAGACAACCCGCTCATCCTACCACCAAACACTAATATGTGCGAGAGATGCAATTATACAGCCAAACTGGAGGCAAAGCTTAAAGTTTCTGACCGAGTACATTGCTGTGCAGTTTATTTTCATTTATTCTACATTTTTTCTGCACTATACTCTACCCTCTATCCGTTTTTTTTTGTTCTTCTCTCTCAACCCAAGACTGGAACTGACAGTCAAGAGGAGAAGGAAAATACTTGCAACACACCACCAGTCTCACATAGACCTACTAAACCAACCGGAAAATAACACACATAAATACATGAAAACATACTCAGAGGCTCTAAATAAAAATCTGCAAAAGCAACAGAGACCTCCAAAGCAGACACCCAAGCAACCTCCACACCCCATCACAAACCATGAAACAAATACTTCACATAATCAGTGTGCCACACAATCACAGCCCTTAAGGCAAAATAACATACCCAACACACTAGTAATAGGCGACTCTATAGTCAGGCGCACTGATGTCCCACTAAATAGGCTGGACAAGGAGAAGGTTGCAGTTAGCTGCCTGTCAGACACCAGGATCCGCCACATAACACAAGCACTCAGGTCACTCCAGAACAAGTACAAATATGACTGTCATTGTCCATGTTGGTGTAAATGACCTGAGATGTACCTCCCTGGACTACATGAAAAGAGACATGGAAGAGCTCTCTGATCACGTAGCCCAGGCCGGTATGAACCTGACCCTGAGTAGCATCCTGCCCTCACCACGAATGATGCCACAGTATAAAGAAAAAATTATCAGTTTCAACAATTGGTAAGTTTCCTGTGTCATTTAAAGGGGAGCCAGTATCGGTCCACCTGGGATGACATGCTCTATAAGCCACGTTGCTTCACAAGAGATGGCTTGCACCTGTCACCCTTAGGCTTTTGAATACTGGCCAAGGCTTTTGCTGCCCCCATAGTGCCTTTTTAGGCAAGGCACATAAGACAAACCCACCACCATAAATAGCACAAGTAACCAAAAACTGAGGGTAATGCTACTCAGCGCCAGAGGTTTAAACCTCAAAATGCATGCACTCGAGGCACTCCTAAGTATGGAGAACATTGATACCTGTGCAGTAACAGAAACCTGGTTTAAGGCTCCAGAGAGCACCCCAGCACTACCAGGTTATAACTCATACCATAAATTTCGACCACAGAACCCGGACTGAAACACAAAAGGTGAGGTGTATCCATATTCATCAAGGATACCCACATCTCCAGGTTAGTGGCACAGTGCAATGCCTCAGAGATCATCCATGTGCAACTAACAACAAGCAAAACTGCAATTCAAATTGTAGTTTGCTACAGATTACCCACTATGTCCCAGGACCCCCATTCCACATTTTTGGAGACACTGAAAAATATGAAGGTCCTACCAAATGCCCTAATATTGGGTGATTTCAATTACCCAAACATTAATTGGGAGAACTACTCAAGTACTAACTCCCTTGCCCAATGCTTCCTAGAATTTATAAACTCAATCGCCCTGGATCAACTGGTCAGCACCCCCCACCAGAGGTGACAACATATTGAACCTGGTCATGACCAACATGGGCAACTGGTGTTCTACACCGGAGGTCAACCCCTCGCTGGTTAGTTCAGACCATAGACTAATCACTCTGGATATCCACATTACACTCCCCACCTCCAATAAAGGAAACCACCATGAAAAACTTATCAAAAGCAAACTTCACTTTACTTAAGACCGAGGTGGAAAGGTTTACCGCCCCCATGCTAAAGGTCAACGCTGTCCAAGCTGCTGAATCCCTTACAAAGGTACTCTATGAACACCTGCAAGAATGCATGGATCATGCTATCCCAAGCAAAACCAAGACTCACTCCTCCAAGAAAAGGAAACCAGTCTGGTGGACCCCTGCCATATACAATAGAAGGAGGAAACTATTGCAGATAAGAGTAAAATCCTGAGAAGGAAAGACATCCCTGATCAGTATAAGCAAGAAACTATGATCCCTCATAAAATCATCTAAGGCTAGCTTCGAAAGAAAAATTGCCAAGGACTCCAAATATAACCACAAAGTGTTTTTTAGCTATGTCAAGAACCTAAGTGGAAACTCTCAGATCTGCTCTGAGTTAGTGCAGAATGGCACAAAATACACTGAACCGACTGATATTGCCAACATTCTGGCAGACAGGTTTAGCACAAACTTCACCCCCTCTCACACCCTAAAGGGCCCATAACCATACCAGAAGAATGTAGAGCCCCGGCAATCACTGATACACAGGTTAAAACAGCCCTATGCAAAGCCAAAAATACAGCTTCAATGGGACCAGACTTTGTCTTACACAAGCTCCAAAATGAACTAACCCCTCACCTAAACACACTGTTCAAACTCAACCTCTCTACAGGCTATGTATCCACAGAGTGGTGCACAGCAACAGTTATCCCGCTCCACAAAGGTGGAGTCACAACAGACCCCAGGAACTATCGCCCTATAAACCTGACTAGTTTGGTCTGCAAGGCTATGGAGCACATCATCATGGAATTCATTAACAAAGACATTGGGAACCTTCAAACATTGGACCCTACCCAGTTTGGCTTTGTTAAGGGTAGATCATGCCTCCTAAACCAGGTGGACTTCTTTGAGACAGTTACCAAGGCTTTAGATGAGGGAAAGTAGGTCCACACAGCCTACCTAGATCTTGCAAAGGCTTTCAACACCATTCCCCATTCTGGTATTATAGACAAGCTCACCAGCCTGAACATAAACCCCTATGTCACGAGATGGGTTGCCAATTGGTTCATGGATAGAACCCACACGGTGACAGTTGTAGGCTCTAGGTCTGACTCTAAATCAGTTACAAATAGCATCCCCCAGGGCTCAGTCCTGGGACCCCTCCTGTTTGGTATATACTTCTCAGAGGTACAGGCAAGCACAGGAGGACTATGGCTGAGCAAGTTCACAGGCAACTGCAAACTGGGGGCCATAATTGTCTCTCCAGCTGATACAGAGATCCTCCAGAAGGTCTCACTGAGAGAGATACCTGGTGTCAAAATCATGGCCTCAAGCTAAATGCCAAAAAGTGCACAGTCATCCTCTTAGGAAAAAACAAAGTACCCGTGAACTGCCCATACATGGTATTCCTCTAAATACAGAAAATGTAATAAGGGATCTGGGGACCCAAGTAGATAGTAATCTCTCCTTTGATAATCATATTGCCAAGGTGGTTAGAAAATCCTTCTATGTGGCCCACCTAATCACAAAAGGGTTCGCATCTAGAAGAAAAGAGGTTATTGTGCCCCTCTACTCATCACTCATTAGACTCATTATAAAGTACAACACCCCATTTGGGATGTACCTTACAAGACACCTGCAACAGCTGGAAAGACCACAGAAGTACCTCACCAAGAGGATTACTGGCCTCAAACAGATGCCCTATGCAGCCCGACTAAAGAAACTCCAGCTGTACTCGGTTGCATACCGCTTACTCAGAGGTGATCTCTGCCTGACATACAAGGCCATGTCCAACCCAGAATTGATGGACATGCTCCACCTAATAAAAACAAATCCCCAAAAAGCCACAATGATAAATAGGAAGTGCTGGAGCGATATATTCCTGTCCCAGAGACTCCCCATGTTTTGGAACAGGATTCTAATCTACATTAGGCAGAGCCCCTCACTAACCCTCTTCAAGAGAAACCTTGACGAGTGGATGGGAAACAGAAAAATTTACCCCGGGGATCACTGCAGTGGCTCTGCTGGACAGAGGCACAGAGAACTAATGGCTCTGCTGGACCAAGCCACAGGGAACTAATCTAAGGGGGTGGCGAAAGCCAACACATTCTGGCTAGGCTTATAGATGTCCTTGGGCAGATTGTCTAGTACTTACCTATGAACCTATTGGTACAAGGATAAAAGACAGAAATAGAAAATTTAAATGGATAAGTACAGTTAATGACTAGGGATTGGTATAATGGTTAAAGTGTTTGACACCCAGACATAAACTACAGTGTTTGATTCTCACTTTTGGGAAGGAAATTGGCTAGTGTTAGAATGACCTGTTATGAAAGCTATCCTAGTAAAGAAATATTGGAGTGGTGTAATACATGTGATATAGATGTCATTATATTAGAAGACACAAGATTTTTAACAAATGAAGAAAATTTCAAATAGATAAATGATGGGTAGGAAAGGTAATCTGGAATCTGGGAAATGAGATATTTTCTGGGATTGCCAAATTATGTAGAAATACAGTCAAGATATTAGATGTAACTCTTGCAAAAATGGGAAGATTAACCATTGTAAATTTAAAATGGAATGAGCAAGTATATAGAATTATATGCTTATATTAATTGTAAAGAAAAGGAAAACGTATTTCATCAGATTTTAGACTATGTAGTGATAAATATGAATATTATAATAACAGAAGACTTTAATTGTGATTTAAGAGGCATGTGTAAAAAGAAAGGAAATTATATAAGAAACACATTAGAAGTTATAAGATGTGATAATTAAAAATATGGGACAAAAAATCATGGACTTACAAAAGGGGTATTTATAAAACTGAAAAGATTATTTTATAGTATCAGGATGCTTGGTTATAGGAGCTAGAAAGATAGTTGAAACATGATTTTTAATCATCTTGCAATATGGCTAGAGATAAAAGAAAAGAAGAAATATATAAACATAGGCAAAGGCATAAAAAGGATAAATGAGAAAGTGTGAAATGAAGAAGGAAATAGATTAGAAATATAGTTATGAAAAGATCATGTCATGATGAGCATATTTTATAAAAATTGGTTTGAATATTCTTTTACAGTGGCAATATGATGTGAAAAAAGTAGAGAAAGAAAAATATAAAAGTACATATAGCAATGCATTGGAATATTTAGAATGTAATGATAGTACTTTGACAAAAAATAATTATATTAAAGAAATCAAGAAAAAATACAAGAATTGCTATATAAGCAAAGATATTTTTACAAGGGAAAAGAAAAGTATAGCATTACTTAAACAGATTAGTAAACGAAGATTGTAGTGTAATGACAGAAATAAAAACATGTAAAAGGAGAAATAGAATAAACTTGGAAAAAGATTATGGATAGTCTAGTACAATATGTACAAGAAATGTTTAATGAAAAAAGTCGGTAGTGAAAAAACAAGCAAAGTAAAAAAGTTAACAGAAAAAGAGAATAAATAGTTGGAAAATGAGATTTCCTTAAATAAGCTAGATAAAGTATTAGGATAAGAAAATATAGAGTTGGCTGCAGGACCAGATGGACTAGGGTATGAAATGTCTAACAAATTAAGGGATTGGCAAAAAAAATTTTTTCAAGATTTTGAATCAATGGTTAAATTAAGGTTTTATGTATAAAGAACTATGAAGTGGAATACTTACATTCATACAGAAGAAGGAAGATAGAAGGCAATTAAAAAAACTAAAGACCTTTAGTATTGAATAATAATGATAAGAAAATAACACAAAAGAGGTTTGAACTAAAATGGAAAATATTTTGGAAGATCTTATATATGGTATAAAGGGAAAGGGTTGTAAAAAAGTATTAATCATAGTTAGAAAAATTGTGGATGATATTATGGTGTGATAATGTGAGGTATTGTCAGCTATGCCAGCAGAAGTAGAGCAGTGGATGTGTAACATATGCCAGAATAGCTAGCTGGAGTCTTTAAAGAATTATAAGGGAGGGTGGCCTAATGGTTAAGGTGTTTGCCTTACAAACACAAGGTGCAGGGTTTGAGTCTCACAAGGGATAATTGGCTAGGCTTAAAATGGCTCACAAGGTCAGCTAGCCTAGTACTAACCTATGAACCTATATGTCATTCGTATATCAAGCTGATTTGTACAGATGCTTGTGTTGAAAAATGTATTTATAAAGCTGCTTCTGTTAAAAATGCACCAGAAGTGGATCCTGCTGGACAGAAAAGAAATACACCTGTATGTTAGACTGTATTGTAACTATTGAAATTAATATATTGTAACAGAGGATACTGGAAGAGAAGAGGTTAATCTCGGCCCAACTAACTTTGAAAAATATTCTGAAATTAAATTACCTGGTTTAGGCCATAAAGATTATATATTACAGATCTGATTATAGCCATACACAAAATGTCTGTGAAAACCAAGACTAGGAATACTACTGTATTGTCATTAGGGGTTAACTAATTGCTACCCTGATGGTTGGAAGTTTTTGAAATGGTTTTATATCTTCCAGATTCCATTACACATCTTAACAAAGCCCTATGTGTGTGTATTATGACATATATGTGCTAGACTCTAGTTCAGTTTCTAGTAAAGGGGGTAGTGTTGGAAACAGAAGTCAGATTACCAGATGTGTGTGATGTCATTCTGTAAGCCAGCACGGAAATTATATTTTAATACTAGATGAGACAGACGTCTCAGGGCAGTCTGCTTTTGAAGCCTGACAAAAAAGGATCACTCACCCACTTCATTTTGCCTTGCTTTAGTAAGTAATCAGGGAATGGTAATTCTTTCGATCAGTCAGGAAAATATAGTGACATTAGTTAAGTACTGTTTTTCTGTCTCTGTTTGAATCTATCCATCCATGTTATTTTTAATATAGCCTGTGATTAAAACTATGGTGTTTATTGTAAATGGATATTTATTATTTTCATGTTCTCTTATTATTTATTATTATTATTATTATTATTTAGAATCAAATATATTTAAACTTTTCATTGTGGGTGGTCCTTTAGAGAATATTTTAACTTTTCAGAGTACTTGTACTTATTTGGTGACACTGGGGCCAGTCCTGAAAGCCTTGCTGCATTGGTCAAACACCATCATTCTATTAGTATTAAATTTACTTAGTATAATTGAGTATCCTTGTAAAAGCCTTAGAGTAGCTGGCTTTGGAATGTTCTGGTGGCAGTATTTAACTTGTAGTTTGGGCAGAGGGGGCAAAGCTGATAAATATGTGTCAGCTTTTCCTAGGTGTGTGTGTGTGTGTGTGTGTGTGTGTGTGTGTGTGTGTGTGTGTGTGTGTGTGTGAAAATCAATTCTCAAAGAGTGTGAGTGCCAGCTACTTGGAGCAGGGACACAGAGCACTGGTTTCACAGAGAGGGTGGCGGAATACTTGGCTTGGTATACTTGGCTGAGGACTCAACTTTACAGCTGTGGTCAGTGTGGCATCTTATTTGGGGCCTGATGAGAGAGAGGGAAACCCAGCCCCGAGATGGGAATGTGTTTTCTGTGTGCTCTTAAGAGAAATTGTGCTTGATGCATGCAGCTGCATCTGAAAATACTGTGTGTATCCATTTTTGTTCCAAGTGAACATCCCTCACCAGTATCCATGGTAAGGATTGAGGCTCCTTGATTACTGGCCCAGAGGAGGGACATCACATATGGATAGAAAAGAAGAAGCAAAAATCATATCAGGAGACCTCAATAAGGCATTTGTCACAAGTGGGAATGAAACTGTATGGGTAATGATTAAAGAATATAAGTGAGAAAGTTAGGAAATTATGTATATCACCGTATAGTACTAATAAAATAAAAATACTTGTAAATGGCTGGCTATACAAAGAGATACAAATGAAGAGTTGTGTAAGACAAAGATGTCCAATGTATACTCTTTGTATTAGTAACGGATGTGATAGTATTTGAAATAAATAAAATGAAAGAGGCAAGGTATGTAACACCTGAAGGGTTAAGAATTCCATTTCCAATAACATATGCAAATCTGAATAAAATAAGTAATAATTTGTATAAATGAGTATCTAGAGGTTATAGGGATGACTTTAAATAAAGAGAAAAGTAAAAGTTTAGGTGATGTAGTAAAGCTAGGGGGCATATATTTTGCAATGAATGGCATTTCTGTGTTAGGTATAAAATTTGGGAATGAAGATGTAAGTAGAATTGAATGGGGGAAAAAAAACAATA
This sequence comes from Protopterus annectens, assembly GCF_019279795.1. NCBI lineage: Eukaryota > Metazoa > Chordata > Ceratodontiformes > Protopteridae > Protopterus > Protopterus annectens. The sequence continues at coordinate 1,611,976,195 of NC_056732.1, read as the reverse complement.
GCAGAAATAAAACAGACCTGTTTTTTACTGGAGAACATATAAATTATCATTCAGAAAAGGGGCTTATTTGATAAATTCAGTACTGATGGGAAAATAGCATACCTAGCAAGTGTATTTATTTTGTCAAAAGTATCTGAAGAGGAATTATTGCAGAACATGTTTTAATTTATATGGGGTTTTAGATTGAACCCAGTAAAAAGAGGAGTTTTACATGTAAATAAAGAAGAAGAAAGTTTAGTGTTAATTAACCCAGTGGTATATGCTGATTCATTAAATTTGTACAAAGTTAAAGTGGATAAATGAAAAAGATGAGAGACTAGTAGTAAATTTGTATAAATATAAGTATGATAAATTCTGGGATAAGATAAAAAGAGTTTATTAATGGAGAAATTAAATGATACCAAAAAATATATTTGTGGAAAATAAAAATTAATGATACAGAAAAAGATAGAAATGTATGCCCCAGGATTCATTAAGCTCAGCGCAAGGACGGCATTAGCCTTGCGCCGACTGTGCGATGTAGAGATGGCGCAGCAGCACCACATGCATATTAATGAAGGCACGCTGTCGTAACGGCCACGTGCACAGGAAACATGTACGAGTGCAGGGGGCATGTCCAAGTGCTGCATGGAGGCGTGAACATGTCGGCTGCATACGTGCAACCTAAAATGCTGTCTACCAACCATGTCATGAAAGATAAGTATTTGCATGTACCTATGTGCGTGAAGTACAGCATGTGGATGATCAGAAATGCTAGGGTAGTCCTTACAGCCATATTGGTCCCAGAGATATGTAGTGTACGCAATGTGTTCTGTTCACTGTGCCATGGGCCATCAACTAGAGAAGGGATGAATGGTGTCTGAGGAATGTGGGGGTGGGGGGGTGACGGGAAATGTAATAATTCGCCAAGGAGAGACTGGGTTGGATGCACAATAGGTGAACTGGAGATCTACAAGGGAGCAGTGGGTGAATCAGGAAGATAACCAAAGAACAAATATACACATCTGCAATACAATCCCACAAACGTGAACATTAAAAAGTGCAATACACATCTACAGAAACGTTACTGGCACATACCCACATAATGGTCTGGCCTGAATTGAGCCATCCAACCCTAATACACCTGGATACATAATTGAATACCCATCATCCCCTTCACAGCACATCACCCCCCTTCCTGAACATCCACCAAAACCACCCATACTTGGGCTGCTAGATAGGCTCAGCCATATCTGCACATAGTGACCCCTACCCATATCTAGTAGGCAGTCTCACCCTAGGCAGTCTCAGGATTGCAAACTATGTATCCCTTGCATGTATAACCCTACCTTATAGCCATAAAGCAAAGATGGTCATTGGTCCCCACAATTTTTGGATATCCCTCATGGGATATGTATCTGTTCTAAACATTAGACTTGGTGTCACAACACGATGTCCAGTCCTATATACATCTGGACACAAGTTGTATGAGCAGTAGTTGTTCACAAGACTGCTCAGCCTCCAGCCAGTCCTGCAAAACCTATGACCTGGGATTAAACACCTGACCATGATGCACGTCTCCCCATGTGCATTATCGGGAATATATACCTTACAAATTCACAGTGGTAGTCAGATATAGGGTGCTTAATGCACTTTAAAGCAGATGTAAGTAGGGTTGCCACCTGCCTCGCCTTGCGAGGGACAGTCCCTTTTTGGGCAATTGTGTCCAGACCAAATATAATACAATGGCAAATGTCCTTTGATTGTAGGAAATGCTTATGTCCCATATTTCATGTAACAGTTGCATAAAACAGTTATTTCTGTATGTAAAATACTTAACATTGCAAGAAACAGATTAAGCAACTAAACTGCTACAAGAATAAGTTTTCATTTAGGCAAATAAGTAAAGTTCTAACCTTTGTACTGACCGTGGGTATGTGTCGGCCTGTAAAATCTGATGTGTGTCCCGAAAATGCCCCACTTTGGCCATATGAAAAGGTGGCAACACTAGACATAAGTGGGTTTGTGTGACGGTAAGTGGCGGTGATTCAACTGTATGGGAAATGTAAATGAGCATGTAAGTGTATTTGCATGTGTATGTACAGACCAATACACACACACACACTAATATATATATATATATATATATATATATATATATATATATATATATATATATATATATATGTGTGTGTGTGTAGATATATATATATGGTAACTGTATTTAGAACACAACCTAGAGCTGATTACTGAATTTTCTGCCTGCACTTATTTTTAAAATCGGTCTTTTTTTCTTAAAACTTGCATTTTATCTGTCTCTGGCCTAGCACTCAAGTGTGGGGTCATTTACTGCATTGTTATAACTTGTTGATACTTGTGAACCTCTGCTTTCCTTAAAAAAAAAACAAAAAAACAAAACAATCTTGCTTTTTTCCCACTTTTCTGAGATTTAAAAAAGTTCAGTTACAGATTTGCTGTTCTGAACTGTTTGTAAGTTTCTTGGAGGCCATTGTTTGCTTGGGCTAAAGGGAAGTCTCTGTGTTCATCAGTGGCAGTGATAAACATTGAGCAGCCTGCCTGCCCCTGTGGGAGTGGTTACTGCCTTGAAACTGTAGTTTTATTGGCCATTTTGGGTCAATTCCAAACTCCTTGATCTCCCTCTCTTAAAACCCGATTGCCTAGTGGTTTTGGCGTCTTTTTGGACTTGTTGGCTGTTGGTGAAGCACCCACCAGCAGGAGAAAACGCTGAGAGAAGAAAGGAGCCACTTTTGAGATTTTAAGTATTTTGCTTCAGATTATTTGTTAAGTTTTTCTGTATTGCCGCCTACTTTTGAGCATTTTCTGGCTTGTTAAACTTGATTTCTGTGTTGGTAACTGTATTTAGAACACAACCAAGAGATGATTACTGAATTCCCTGCCTGCACTTATTTTTAAAATAATTTTTTTCTTAAAACTTGCATTTTATCTGTCTCTGGCCTAGCACTCAAGTGTAGGGTCATTTACTGCACTGTTCTAACTTGTTGATACTTGTGAACCTCTGCTTTCCTTAAAATAAACAAAAAAACAAAAAAATGTGCTATTTTCCCACTTTTCTGAGATTTAAAAAAGTTCTGTTACAGATTTGATGTTCTGAACTGTTTGTAAGTTTCTTGGAGGCTATTGTTTGCTTGGGCTAAAGGGAAGTCTCTGTGTTCATCAGCGGCAGTGATAAACATTGAGCAGCCTGCCTGCCCCTGTGGGAGTGGTTACTGTCTTGAAACTGTAGTTTTATTGGCCATTTTGTGTCAATTCCAAACTCCTTGATCTCCCTCTCTTAAAACCCTCTTTTGCGCATTTTTGCGCATAGCGCAACATCGGGCAACGCCACCTAATTGGGTTTAAACTATTCCTGGCTCCACAAAGTCTGCTCTTCACTTTTTCCCTTAGAACTGCTCCATCTCTCAAATTAAACACCATATTCTCATTCTAAGGCCCCTCACTGGTCCAAATAAGTAATCTTACAAGTTAGCACTAATAAACCATAAGCACTACTTACTCTTATACTCTCTACGATTACCTTGTCCCCTATTGGTCCGTTTTAATTCAGTTCCCTATATTACTCTAGCATGTCCAAAGGTCAGTCAATGGTTTCCTCTCCAGTCCAGCTGGTGAATCTGGGAATTTTGAGACAATGTTACAACTGTCTCATGTACACGGACAACCCTCTCCTTCTCCAGACAGGTTCAAATATATGTGAGAGATGCAACCATATAGCCAAACTGGAGGCTGCGCTCTCTCATCTCAAAACTGGTGTAACCAGTCAGGAGGAGAAGGTAACCTCACACAACACAATTCCAGTATCACATAGTCCCACCACAACAGCGAACCAAACACATAAAAACACAAAAACATACTCGGAGGCTTTAAATAAAAAATACCTAAGCAACAGAGACCTCCAAAGCAGACATCCAAGCAAACGCTACCCCAAAACAAAACACGTACAACACATAGCACACAAAGTCAGTGTGCCAAGCAGTCACAGCCCTTAAGGCTGAATAACACACCTGATACCCTTGTAATAGGTGACTCTATTGTCAGACACACTGATGTCCTGCTCACCAAGCTGAATAAAGAGAAGGTCACAGTGAGCTGCCTGTCGGGCGCTAGGATCCACCACATAACGCAAGCACTCAGGTCACTCCAAAGCAAATACAAATATGATTCAGTCATTCTACATGCTGGCGTGAATGACCTGAGATGTACCTCCCTCGACTACATGAAAAGAGACATAGAGGAGCTCTCTGATCATGTAGCCCAGGCTGGTATGACCCTGACCTTGAGCAGCTCTTACTCTCACCTAGAATGATGCCACAGTATAAAGACAAAATGATCGATTTTAACAATTGGCTAAAATTTTGGTGTCATTCAAAGGGGATCCAGTGTCTGTCAGCCTGGGATGACATGCTCGACAAGCCACGTTGCTTCACTAGGGACGGCTTGCACCTGTCACCCCTGGGCTTTCGGATATTGGCAAAGGCTCTTGCCACCCCCATAGTGCCTTTTTTAGGCATGGCCCAAAAGTCAAACCCACCTCCATAGACAGCACAAGGAACAAGAAACTAAGGGTAATGCTGCTAAATGCCAGAAGTCTTAACCTCAAGATGCATGCACTCAAAGCTCTCCTCAGTATGGAGAACATCGATATCTGTGCAGTGACAGAAACCTGGTTCAAGGCTCCAGAGAGCACCCCAGCACTACCAGGTTATACCTCATATCATGCTTTTCGGCCCCAAAACCCGGACCGAACCACAAAAGGAGGGGGAGTTTCCATATTTATCAAGGATATCCATACCTCCAGGTTAGTGGCAGTGCACGAAGTGTCGGAGACCATCCATGTGCAACTGACAGTGGGCAAGACTGCTTTTCAGTTTATAGCATCCTACAGACCACCCTCTCAAAGTCAGGAATCCCACTCCTGAAAACATTGGAGAACACTAAGATCTCTCCGAACACCATTATATTGGGTGACATCAACTACCCAAACATAGACTGGGAGCATTACTCAAGCCCCAGCACCTTAGCCCAAAGGTTCCTGGAATTTATAAACTCAAATGTTATGGAACAACTAGTCACCACTCCCACAAGAGGGGAAAACATACTAGACCTGATCATTACCAAAATGGGGACTCTATGCTCCATACCAGAAGTATATCCCTCATTGGTAAGATTAGACCATAAATTAATTTCACTGGATATCCACATCCCGACCCCACCCCCAGCCCAGAAGACCACAGTGAAAAACTTCTCAAAAGCAAACTTCACACTTCTCAAAACTGAAGTGGAATCCTTCAAGGCCCCAGGGCCAGTGGAAACTACGGCCCAAACTGCAGAATCCTATATAAATGCATTCTACGGACATCTCCAGGAATGCATGGATCATGCTATCCCAAACAAAATCAAGACCCAATCATCCAAAGGCAGACGTCCAGTCTGGTGGACCCTAGCCATAAATAAACTGTACAACAGAAGGAGGAAGCTACTACATGATAGAGCAAAATCCCTAAAAGGGAAGGCATCTCTGATCAGTACTAGCAAAAAATTACGATCCCTCATAAAATCCTCCAAGGCCAGCTTCGAGAGAAAAATTGCACAGAACACTAATGACAATCATAAGGCTTTTTTCAGTTATGTTAGGAACCTGGGATGCAACTCCCAGACTTGTTCTGAGTTGATTCTAAACTACAAAAAATACACTGAACCCACAGACATCACCAATATCCTGGCAGACAGGTTCAGTGCAAACTTCTCCACCCCCTCCCCCAAAGAGCAAGTATCTATCCCGGCAGAGTGCAGCCTCCCAAACATCTCTGATGCTCAGGTGAAGGCCGCCCTCTCCAAAGCAAAAAACACTGCTTCCATGGGACCAGATGGCATCTCGGGTTGCATCCTACATGAACTCCAAGAAGAACTAATCCCTCAAGTAAAACTGCTGTACAATCTCAGCCTCACTACAGGATATGTGCCCAAAGAATGGCGTACAGCAACAGTGGTCCCACTCCACAAAGGTGGCGCCTCTGCAGACCCTGGAAACTATCGCCCCATAAGCCTGACTAGCCTAGTATGCAAGGCTATGGAGAGGATCATCATGGAACTCATAAACAAAGACATTGGGGACCTACAGACACTAGATCCTACCCAATTTGGCTTCGTCAAGGGCAGATCCTGCTTTTTGAACCTGGTCGACTTCTTCGAAACAGTCACCAAGGCTATAGATGAAGGGAAGGTCCACACAGCCTATCTGGACTTTGCAAAGGCATTTGACACAATACCCCACTCGGGCATCATAGATAAGCTATCCAGCCTAAATATAAACCCCTATATCACAAGATGGGTTGCAAACTGGCTCAAAGACAGAACCCACAGAGTCAGAGTTGCTGGAGCCATGTCTGACTCGAAACTGGTCACAAGTGGCATCCCACAAGGTTCTGTCCTGGGACCTCTCTTGTTTGGTATTTACTTTTATGAGGTACAGACCAATGTGGGAGGACTATGGCTCACCAAGTTCGCAGATGACTGCAAAGTGGGTGCCATAATCGACTCTCCAGCTGACACAAACATCCTTCAAAAAGGTCTCGCAGAGACGGATAATTGGTGCCAGAGCCATGGTCTAAAGCTAAATGCCAAAAAGTGTATAGTCATACCCTTTGGCAAAAACAATGTGCCCACAAATTACCACATAGCTGGTAACCCATTAAGTACAGAGAAAGTAATTAGGGATCTGGGGACCCAAGTTGATAGCAATCTCTCCTTTGACAACCACACTGCCAAAGTGGTTAGAAAGACCTTCTACATAGCCCACCTCATCATGGAAGGATTCACATCTAGATCAAGAGAGGTTATCGTGCCCCTTTATTCATCCCTCCTCAGGCCCATCATAGAATACAATGCCCCCTTTGAGATGTACCTTAACCGACACCTGCAGCAATTAGAAAGACCCCAAAAGTACCTCACCAGGTGGATCAAGGGACTCAAACAGATGCCGTATGCTGCTCGGTTAAAAAAACTCCAGCTCTACTCAGTTGCATACCACCTACTTCGAGGCGATCTATGCCTGACATATAAAGCTATGTCCAACCCAGAATTAATGGACATGCTCCACCTCAGTAAATCTAAATCCCTTAGAGCCATGCGCTCGAGGGACTTGAACCTCAGCACAGAAATAAATAGAACATGCTGGAGGGACAGATTCATAACCCAGAGGCTCCCTTCGCTCTGGAATAGAATTCCAATTCATGTTAGGCAGAGCACCTCACTGACTCTCTTCAAGAAGAATCTTGATGAGTGGATGGGAGATAGTAGGTTTGTCCCGGGGATTACTTCCGTGTCACTATTAGACAGAGGCACAGTAAACTAAACTTTAAAAAGGACACAGTATACTCAAATCAAGGGGTGGCGTAAGCCAAACACAATCGGGCTAGGCTTATAAATGCCCCAGGGCAGATAGCCTAGTATGAACCTATGAACCTATGATATGAAAAATGAACATGGTCACAATATATCAGTCATAACAAATGTGAAAGGAAACAGCAGTGGAAATCCCCATAATAGTTAGTGCTGTTATATATCAGGATGGCCATAGATGAGCACACCTCTGCATCCCCAACCACAGATAGGATGCTAAAAGTGGAACGAAGGATCTCCCCATGCTAAGTCTGACTTTCAACTAGGTACAGGGCAGTCCCAGTCCCCAGTCAGACAAGCCTAAACCTGGATGACCATATGAACACCCTGACAATCGAACACACGGATGTGCCAGGACTATAGACTTTGGAGGTATGAATATCCTCGGAGTGAGTCAACATGCGGCACGGGTCCAGAGCAGTAGGGAATAGGAAATGGTGCATGTGTAGTAGTGCGGTTTTCCCAACAGGAAAATGGATGCCTGCTGTGTAAGTGAAGTGATGAGGCGTGTGCTCGGGTAACTATGCACAATAGGTATACATATAAATGAAGCAGAACACCAATAGTGTAGTGGTTAGAGCATCCGCCTAATGAAAAGGCATTCACGGTTCAAGGTCGACAGTAGCACATATCATTTTCCTTGTGGAATTAATGTTGCTCTGCTGTAAAGCCAACATTTAAACATGTAAAGGTGAACGTGTGTATTGCATTGGACTATTAACCAGATGCTTTGAATCAAAGTGGTATTGTCATAATGAATAAGGCACAAATAAGCACAAATAAGCGGCAGTAAACATATGTAATGCACAGAAAGCATAGGTGAGTGTGCCTGCGTGGGTGTAAGCAGCTCCCAGCATAGGAAATGTATGTTTGTATGTACAGATGCAATATACACACACACACACACACACACACACACACACACACACATATGTGTGTGTGTGTGTGTGTGTGTGTATATATATATATATATATATATATATATATATCTACATACATGAAATATATATATATATATATATATATATATATATATATATATAAAGAATGAATGTTGTATCAATAAAGCATACACAAGGGATGTGAAGGGAATCAAGAGCAATGTTGGTATTATATAGCGCATTCAGCGTATGTCATAAAAAGCTGCCCAGGAGTGAGCAGAGCACCGCTACTCACACCACAGGCAGGGTTTTACCAGTGGGAATAACATCTTTGAAATGCTAAGTCTACTTTACACACAGACAGAATGTAGTCCCATGCTGGGACCTCCAAAAACACCATGGCAGATATACAGACAACAGACAGTACCACAAACATATCATACAGTGCAGTCATTCAACAGTATAGGAATGTATCTCATCATGTACATGTACATGTGAGTGTTTATGTCCAGCATATAGGTACATACATATATAGAGATGTATCAGGAACATACCATGTGGCAACAAAGCATTACAAACGAATGAAACGGGAAACAACAGTGATGCCTGTATTATGTAGTGGTGTTGCACTATGTGATCACAAGACTCCCTCAGACAGACATGTGTCAATCATACACACAAATAGTTGTACATTGGCCATATACATCACTCTGTGCATGTACTGTACATTAACACAACAGTACCTGTCCAAGCATTATGTGTGAACAGTAATCTTGCAATGTGCTGTGTGCAACATCATCATGATAAAGGTAAATGGGATAACCATAGAGGGGCCAGTAGTGTTTTGTGTACAATGGGGTCGTCCTCCTCACGTGTACCTGGACCATGTAGGAGTGATGTACATACCATGATCATATGCCTGAGGGACAGGGGTGAGGATAACAGTCGTATGTTACGATGCATATTACAAGGGTTTCATGTGACAAGTGGGCACATGTGTGTAATGGACAGCTATGTATAGGGCAGATGGTGTCATAGGAGCTGAATGGCCTTATGTGTCTGTAGGCGAGGGTCAGATGTTGGGGACGGAGTGTAGGTATGGCCGTGGAGGATAGGTAGGATCACAGAAATGACAGCATACAGGGTTGTATATGACACATGTGGGGGGGATACACCCTGGATGGGGATGGGTCTTCGGCATTCAAAAGCCCATGGGAACAGTGGGATGGAGGTCTCCAGCCATGGGCAACTGCCACTGCACCTACACAGCTGCAAAGGAGGCAGTGCTGGGGGCTGTCCAAGAGGGGCAGCATCACCCTCTAAATGTGACACTCTGCCATTGAACTGGCATATGTGGCTTTGTATCCCCTTAGGGAGCCACCAACGCAACACGTCCAGGACCACAAGACAGCAGATATGTACCTGTCTGGTCCCGCTCCCAAGGTGAACACACTCCATCCTCAGTGGTCGTACCACCAGAAGGTGGTGCAGAGCCAACAGAGGTTGATGTCTATGGCTGGGCCCCAGATGTGCTAGTGCCCGGTGCCATGGTCAGCTGAAGTGGGACAGGAGGTTCTGCCGGTACCTCCCAACCCATTCAGCCTATGGTGTTGCATTTTAAGCCAACATATGGCTTAGTGATAGACAACAGCATACAGGAATACCTACAACAGTATGCAGAGATATCATTAGCAACCCAACACAACAGATGGTATACATTTGCAGAGGGAGCACAACACATGCATATATACCGCATGCCAACTGTGCAATGTGTAGTAGACATGTGACTGCAGCTATGAACAGTTGCCCATCATTGGCTTGTCACTGGGAATCCCACACAGTGTCAGTCATACCACTGTCTCATGTGACACATGTCCAGTCAGGGATGCGATGGCAGTAACACATCCCTATCATCATGTACTGTCTGCAATCCTCACACCATGCTTCTGCTGTGCACAGATGTGTGTTCAGTGTGTAACACAGGAAACAAATGGTTGCACACACTGACCAGTTCACAGATGGCCCTACAGATGGGGGTCTCTCATGAACTGAGTACTGTCATGTCTGTATTATAACATGCAGAATAGTCATTACCACACACATGTTAAACAGGCAGTAGTCTCAATGCAGCATAGCTACACTTACATGCTGTAGTTATGTGTGGCACATCATCCTCCAGTCATTAGGCTATTTCCTACTGTGGAAAATGATTGAGGTGCATCCAGATATCATCTGTGATGCCATGTCAGAACACCACATCCAGGTACCACTCACAGTGAATGTCATGGCCAGATAATAACATGTTTCCCTAGATAGTGTACTGTGTTTATTAAGCGGATGGCTATAGGAATACCATCACAACTGTACCACATGCAATCAGCTAGAGGAGGACTGCAATAGGTGCAGAGGCCATCAGCTGACCATTTCCATCTCTTACAATACACATGCTGCTGCTGTGCAGGTGTACACCTTCACATCCACCAGAGATGTGTGGGAAGGACAAGCAATGTACATCAGGGAAGGGCTTGGAGACTTAACCATAAGCATCATCTGACACACGCCGAATAGTACATGGGCAAACCCCTGACTACTCATTACTATTACATGTGCATGACGTTACTACATGTGCCACAAAGGCAACATGCTGCTGTGCTGTAAGAACATGTGTGTAGGTGAGTGAGTGTCAACTGCAACAGATATAGTAGACATACATTAGGTGTGGCACACATATCAGTCCACGTGAATGGATGCCATTGTCACCACAATCACACTCTCTAATGGACACGCATTGACACCTTTGCCGGGGCCACAAATACACAATGTAACTACTTAGTTTGCCACACCGCAGTAATGCACAGGACCACAATGCACCACAGAGGATATCTGGAGGTTCTATGGGCTAGGGCATGTGAAAGTGGTTGACAACTGTTGGTATGCCAACGAGGTTTATACTGGGAGTGACTGTGGTTGGGAGCATCACAACCCACATGCAGACACAGGGTGCCAGTACTGGCATGCATGTATGCATTGCTCCATGGGTGTGTAGTGTTTGGCTGTGCAAGATGGCTGTACAAGGCTGGATGAGGGGTAATCCTTGCCATCACATCACTCAACAATGGTGTGCAGTGCAAGGGTGTAGTGTCTGCAATGTCCCACACAGATGGGTACTGCATTATCTGGTCTGACATCCTGGTTACCAATGTGTACAGCCATAGCTTTGCAATGCATGCCATGTCTGTGCTTGATAGTCCTTCACATGAACATTGCCTGGGATGTGCATGTCCCACAATACTGTACAGTGACATGTACAGGTGTACCTGGTTTGGCAGACACATGTAGTGTACACAGCCTGTTATACCCCGATATGCCAATACTGGCCTGGTGTGGCAAAACCTGCTTATAGTGAGCAAGTCTGCCCTGCACTTGCATGGATAGTATGATACAGGTATTCTGTGGTGTCAGTGGCATGGATCCATACAGGGCACATGTGTACAGAATTGTTTGGCCTTAGTGGATCACATTTGATGGCACCACATATGTTGCAGGCATTCAGTGTGGACCATAGTGAAGGCACAATGTCCACATATATTTGTCTATTGTACCGCTGTACAGGGTGCCATGTCCTCTGCAGGCCACTGCAGTCACACCATGCCTACTATCTGTTCTCAATGTGCATGTTACTAGCAACATAGTGGGATATCCTAGGCAAGGTTGTATGTGCATGGCACATGGGTGCGGGACATATACCGAATACTAGTAGGGCTGCATACTTAGTTCACCAGGCCTTTTGCCAGATGTATGGGTATGGCTTGCCAACACAGTGCTGTGGCTGACTGACAGCTGTACTCCTTGTGAGGTGGCCAATGTGTCATAAGACTGATACTATATAGGAAAACTACAAAACCCGCTCCCAAGCATGTCCAGTGGTAAGACAATCACGGCCACCTCTACACAGACTCTGACAGACAAACACACACTTGCCATTTCCTGTATACAACCCCCTACCGTATCACACTGCAGCAACATGCTTTTAGGCGAATACTACAAAGCACCGTACTTGTCTCACACAGGCAGACACACACACACACACACACACACACACACACACACACACACACACACACACACACACACACTTGGCATGTCTGGGATTAGAACACTGACCTATCTACTTTACTACACTACAGCATTACACAGTTACAGAACGCGCTACTGAGATTATTGGGACACAGCATTCCCAGAGGTGTATTTGTAGATGGGTGACATCATCGGCCTTGCTAACGGTGGGTATAAGAAATGTATGGAGTATGAGCAGTATAAAAGCATTACTCAGTCCACCGGCAAATGGGTCACACACACACACACACACACACACACACATGCATGGCAAATGTGGGACTAGAACACCAACCTAACTACTTTATTACACTACAGCATTATGCAGTTACAAAACATGCTACCAAGATTACTGGAACACTGCACTCCCAGAAGTGTATTTGTAGATGGGTGACATCATTGGCCTTGCTAACGGTGGGTATAAGAAATGTATGGAGTGTGAGCAGTATAAAAGCATTACTCAGTCCTCAGGCAAATGGACACACACACACACACACACACACACACACACACACACACACACACACACACACACACAGCAAGTGTGGGACTAGAACACCGACCTAACTACTTTATTACACTACAGCATTACGCAGTTACAAAATGCGCTACCGAGATTACTGGAACACAGCACTCCCAGAGGTGTATTTGTAGATGGGTGACATCATTAGCCTTGCTAATGGTGGGTATAAGAAATGTATGGAGTGTGAGCAGTATAAAAGCATTACTCAGTCGTCAGGCAAATGGGGACACACACACACACATGGCAAGTGTGGGACTAGAACACCGACCTAACTACTTTATTACACTACAGCATTATGCAGTTATAGAATGTGCTACTGAGTTTACTGGAACACAGCACTCCCAGAGGTGTATTTGTAGATGGGTGACATCATTGGCATTGCTAATGGCGGGTATAAGAAATGTATGGAGTGTGAGCAGTATAAAAGCATTACTCAGTCCTCTGGCAAATGGGGACACACACACATCGCAAGTGTGGGACTAGAACACTGACCTAACTTCTTTATTACACTACAGCATTACACAGTTACAGAATACGCTACAGAGATTACAGGGACACAGCACTCCCAGAGGTGTATTTGCAGATGGGTGACATCATCGGCCTTGCTAATTGTGGGTATAAGAAATTTATGGAGTGTGAGCATTATAAAAGCATTACTCAGTCCTCAAGCAAACAGGGACACACACACACACAGCAAGTGTGGGACTAGAACACCGACCTAACCTCTTTATTAAACTACAGTATTATGCAGTTACAGAAAGTGCTACTGAAATTACTGGGATACAGCACTCCCAGAGGCGTATTTGTAGATGGGTGACATCATCGGCCTTGCTAACGGTGGGTATAAGAAATGTATGGAATGTGAGCAGTATAAAAGCAATACTCAGTCCTCAGGCAAATGGACACACACATGGCACATGTTGGACTAGAACACCGACCTAACTACATTACAGCATTACGCAGTTACAGAATGTGCTACCGAGATTACTTGGACACAGCACTCCCAGAGGTGTATTTGTAGATGGGTGACATCACCGGCCTTGCTAACAGTGGGTATAAGAAATGTATGGAGTGTGAGCAGTCCACTGGCAAATGGGGACAGGCATACACACACACACACACACACACACACACACACACACACACACACACACACACACACACACACACACGCCAGTGGCAGGAACGGAACACCTGCCTATTTACAGATTACTATTACAATACTACATACTTACAAATCGTGCCACACAGACTACACATGTCAAGGCTGTCATAATGACCTTCTGGGAATGCGGACATCAACAGGGATGCTGGCAGTTAAGATGTACATACCTTGAACCTGTGTGGTTAAAGTAGGAATCCATCCTGACCTGGAGTATGCCCATCTGTGGAATGGATGACTACTACCACTATACAGGGTTACAATGGCCATGCCCATACACAGAGGCACATAACCGACACAAGGTGTCACTGGGCATGTTCACACACTTAGTAGCACAGGGCTAGTCAGAATGCACTACTATGTGTCCATCTACACAAGGATATACTGGGTATGCTCATACTCCTAGTAGCAAAGGGCTGACTGGGATGCACTCTGATGCATGCTCACACAGTAGCACAAGGCTGGTCGGAATGCACTACTATGTGTCCATCTACACAAGGATATACTGGGCATGCTCATACTCCTGGTAGCACAGGGCTGACTGGGATGCACTCTGATGCTAAACACAGAAGGCCACAGTGGCCATGCTATTACAGGTAGACGTAAAGAACACATTGTAATAGGCTCTGGTGTTAGTAGTTGTCATTGTTAGCAGGAACGCTGCTCTACATATATTTGACACCGGTCTTTTACACAACATTTTCTGTCATTCTGGGATGACATGGCTGACAGTAGGCAGGCCTTTGTCACATATCACATGCATTCATGATTCAAGGAAGTGGGGATATTACCCAAGTCGCATCCGCCCACACGGTGCCATTCCAAGGCAAATGTCCTAAACACAAGTTAACTCCCATACACCTACAGGACAACTGCATTGCTTTTTTATGCTAACCAGTGCTAGATGTGTAGCGTCCATATTCACAGCTAGTCACTGTAGATCCAACAATGAGAAGTACTGACATCTGTGCAGTGAGGAACACCTGGCTGATGGTTTTGTAGTGCACAATAGAACTACCACCATATATGTCAGAACCTAGCACTACCACCATATACCTCAGAACCAGACAGGTACGGACCACTCCAGGTGGTGTACCCACATACATAAAGGCCACTCACATGTACTGACCGGTCCCCCCATGAAAGGCATCACAGATGAGTCATGTGCAGGACACAGTGTCACATGATGCATTCTAGGATGTAAACCTTAGACACCACCATGCTCTCAAACCACCAACATGCATCCATACATGTTGTATGACATAGAAGATACACCACCATGTGACTCTTGACCTGTGTACTGTACTAAGCTCTACATCAACTGTAGAGAGTACACATGTACTGACACAGTTGCATCATGTGTTATGCAATGCAGTGATACCACTGTCTGTGACCAGGTCAGCTGTACACATACCAGGGGCCCTCGGTACTTTTCACCATTAGCAGATCATTGTTGCTGTACACCAGAAAACAACCTCATGTATGGATATGACATACATGTACCTGCTCTGGATATGTACATGCCACACACACACACACACACACACACACACACAACATACCTGTAAATAGCATAGCTGTTGTTGTCCTTTGTGCAAACAGGTGGCTACAGCCATTACACACATGCACATGGAATGTAGGTCCATGGCTGCTAAATGCTAACAGTACATAAGGTGTGTTATCAATGTTGACAGAGGTAACATCCCCTCTGTACTGGTCCCCCATCATATCATACAACAGTCCATGTGTCATGTATGTCATTACACATATCCACCAATTGCAATGCCTTCAAACATGCCCAAATGTCAGGATTGTAGGACCTACACATCTGTACATGTAGTGTTGTGCATTCAGATAACATGCATGTGCAGTTGCTGATGTATGCAGGTGACATATATCCTAGTACATCATGCAGTTGCAATGCAGCCTCAACATTGTCAACTGTATATGGTGATATGCTGAATGTACAGAAAGATGTACCTCAGGTATGGACAGATGTGTGGAAATTACTAAGCGGTGGGGCATCTTTGCAGACAGATGTTTGCTGTGGACAGCTCACAGGTGTGTCACAAGTGGTCCTACAATACCTGTGTGTAACCGGTAAGCAATGGTTTTGTTAATTGAAGGATATAACACACAACTTATACAGCGTTCAGAGTGACAGCGAAGGTAAATCACTTGACACCTGTTAATAGTTATCATGTCCCTAGAGCATATATCAGCACTGTTGCCACAGGAAATATCAGTACAGTTTGTAATACGTGCAATACTGCTGTACATCTGACATACATAACATGAGCTAGGCAGGTCTGAGATTCACAGTACTGGCATGTGTGGTTGCGTTTGTGTCCATATATGTCGGATATTGTGGGGAATACATCTCAATTGTTACTCACTCTCCTGTACACTAGTGTACACATCTGTACATTCTGCAATGTAGAAAGCAGGACATAGGCAGGGGCATGTATCTCACACATGTGAGGTATCTGTATGTGCATGACATAGGTGTATTAATTACTGAATACCACAGTGTCTGTATGTAGGGCTGACTGGTCCCTGGGGTGAGGATGTATGTTACCATACTGAACTGATAAGACCCCTCCCACCATCCAGGCGATGCATTCTACTATCCGTGTTGATGTCCCTGACCTTAGGCCATACTGACTACCTGTACATGTGTATTCTCTGTAGCACATCATGTAGGTGCACAGTACTATAATGATGATTTGCACATAGGCAGGGGTCCTCACCTCACCATTAGCAACTGTGTGCAAGTGTGTGCTACTGTGTTGGTGAATCCATGAGTGTGTGGGTGTGTTACTGTGTCACTGAATACATGTGTGCCAATATCTGAGTGTGTGGGTGCAGTTTTGTGTTGGCATCCTGTTATGGGAATGTGTATTACTGATTCCCAATAAGGCATCACACTTCCCACTGGCCTCTACCCCTGTAATCAGCTAGACCACTCTCTTACCTCACCACTCCATGTAACTGTACCTGTGATGTCACCCTTTATGGATGTCACGTCTGTGGCCACAGTAGCTTAATACACAGCTATCATGCTCTTGGATTGGTAGACGTGTTTGTAATGTGGGACATTCTCACTGGTATGTGGCAGCTACATGGTGCATGCTGGTATATTCATACATACCTGTGAGTAGTCCACATTGACATATGGGACACTAACTGCAAACACTGACATCCACCGGCGTGTGCAATTAGACCTGAAGGAGGACAGCAAAACATCATGACCAACATGCAGTTACTGTTGTTACACAAGACACATACTGTTAACAGTATTGTACACCTGTACTACATGGTATATCTGCTGCCTGTCAACAATACTCAGCAATTGTAAACTACACTTATCTTCCTAGTCTGTTCACCCTGTGCATCAGACCATATGAGCATGTCCCTGCACCGATGGTGTGGATGTCAGGGATGCGGCACATGCATCATCATATGCACATGGTGTTAAAGTTTGCCAGAGGCCTAGGCTGCACCATTGGATGACATCATGTTTGTGGGTTTGGGCCTTTGATCTAATTGGGGATGTGTGGATGTTATGCATGTGTGTGTTGCAGTGCCCAACATATGTTTCCAGTGTGAGTGTATGTATGCACACAGTTCTGCCATGTGTCTGGCCTACACAGGGGTATTATTGACAGCTGCAGACCGTACAGGTGAGGTTTTACATGTCACGGTGTCTGGCCATGGACATGTGACCTGTGCCTGCCAGGGGTTGCACGGGCACTACCAGGCAGAGGTGCAGATTGGGTACTGTCTGATGTCACTTGTCCACTGGAACCGTGTCCCTGTTGGGACTGTCCCAGGCCACGTGCACATGGCATGCTGTGTTGTGGTGTGGACAGCACAGCACCAGATGCACTCCTGCTGCTACCACCACTATGGGAGCAAACATGTGAGGTAGCTCATACACGTAGACCTGACACAGGTGATGTAGCAGGCCTATGTCCATGTGCCCAACACCTCACTCCTACCAGATGTTCCAACACAGACAGCTCACACTCACGGATTGTCATGCCATGGTCAAGAACTCCAACTATGTCACACACCCATCTATCCAAAGCTTCAGCAATCTGCTGTTGAGCATTTACTATTGTCTGGATATTGTTGTTTAAAGAACAGACAGCAGCCCTCTGTAGCCTCTGATCTTCTCTGTTGCGCTGTTCAGCACGTGCCTATACCTCCATTACAGCCTGAAACATGCATCTGGTGACACCAGCTGCTGCGCTCTGCCATGCAGGAGCATGTTGGCCAGAGGTCCTCCTATGAGCAGCACTGGTCACGTGCCTGTGTGGGGCACCACCAGTCATTTGGCTGACACCATGGTGTGCAGGCACACCTTCCATAGCCCCCACACTTTCCTGTTCCAAGCTACCATGCACCAACTGTCCTTCCTCTATGGCCACTGGTGATGGAGTATGTGCAGGTATGGGATCTGTGTGCAGGGATGAGGGGGATATAGATGGAATGGCAACCAATGGCACAGTTTCAGCCCCTGACAAGTCTGCCTGTGACTCAGTCATACATTCATCATCACTGCTAGAGTCAGTGGGGACACTAACATCAGATGTACCGCAGGAGGGCAATGCACCTACATCACCTGTGAGGGCAGACAAGAACTGTACATTACAATCTATACAATAGACACACACACAGACACACACGCATGTGATATGACAGAAGGTATGCAACATGCATGTGATATGGCAGACAGCATGCAGAGCAGACAATAATAGTGGTAGTTATCATACATCCCTGGGTTGCACACAACAGCATGCATGTGTCATAGCAGATGGCATGCAAATTACACAGTCATAGTAGTAGTTAGCATACATCCCTGTGTTACACCATGTAGACCAGCACAGGTCAACAGTACACCTGCCTGATGTGTGGCATATGACCTTGACAATCACAAGTAGTATGACATGTGATCTGCTGATGTGCGCAATGACATGCATACATGTTTAACACAATGGCGTCCTGTCAAATATACAGTGGGGCAATGGTGTCCCAATGCACTGTTGTCTGTCCACCCTACAGATATACTGCACATTTAGCTGATGTGCATGGCCATTGCAGGGAATCATGAGGCATCTCTAGTGCTATACAGTGTGAGTTACAGACAGGGTTCATAGTCATGACTGTGTTCAGATACAACACATATATACTGTGGAATGCGACCCACGTCACTGAGGTGTATACACACTAAACCATGATGTGGAAGTTGTGACACAGGTCACTGATGGGTATACGGATGACACCCCTGCACATCTGCAACCATATTGCTGCTGCCTGGCAACTATGGCCAGACATAGCAAACACGTCGGTACACCATGTCCCACATGACAGCTGTGTACCAAACACACATACATACACACACACAAGGAGCAAGTATGACATTGATGTCCAACACCAGCAAGGGGAATGTACTATATCTGTGGGTTGATGTGGATACTGTACAGGTGACTGCTGTCATGTCTCGACACCCTTATGATGTTCAACACATCTTATGTGGTGGATTGATGTTACGCCTACACAAGATGTGCACAGGCCTGTAGGATGTCTAGTGTTCCACATCTACAATATGACCATTATACAAAGGCCATAGCTGAACCATGTGTAGCCATTGTACAACAGGGTGTACACACAAGCACAACATGTCTACTGTAAGTGTTGCTCCATGTCTCTGGCCATCCATCATGGCCATGTGTGTACATGTGTTGTCCAAATTATTGACGGGCATCTATTTCACATGTCTGTGTTGTCCCATATGACATATATGTTCCACTGACAATGGGGTTATGCAGATAAAGGGTGGTATGTGGGATATGTTTTCAGGTTAGGTAGGCACCATTGCAGCCAGGCCACTAGATGTCATGGACATGTCAAGATAGCACATCACATTGTGTGACATTCATAACAGGGCTATGATCCACACCAGTGAATCCTGTGTGCTGGCCATACTCCAGCCCACTGTGTAGTACTGTTTGTATTCACCACATGTGTAGATCTGATCTGTAGTATATCCCTAAAGTGAGCAGCACCTCCACCATTGTATGCACAGCTGTCCACACATCTGGCAATGACAGTTTGTGAGGATTCATGTCGGTGAGATGATTCACATAGTTTGCAAGTGTTGCACATGGGTAGTCATTGTGATGCATTGCAGGTCCGACCTGTATATTGTGACAGAACCATACATTATGTGTACATGTTGTAAATGGCCACATGGCAGATAGATTTGTGCATTATGATTCCTGATAAATAATAACACTCTCACCTGCAACAGGTTGCTGTCGCAGCGGAACGCCAGAGGTACCTAAAATAGGAGTAACACAGCAGTATGAGCATAATTCACCCCTGTATAATGGCTGCAGGGTCCAATGTGCATAACACATACACCAGTACATTAGACTATACTATGGTGTATGCACATGTGTGCATACACAGAGTAGCATACTATAGTATGCGGCATGTGTGTATACATGCATTGCATATGATGTTAAATTACATATTGTACAGTGACACATGCAACTATATGGAATATAGTTGTTATAGGTGCAGTACTGACTTACCAGGCAACTCCAGGCTCAGTGGTTGAGAGACACCCACCTCCACAATATCGGCTAAGGCTTGTGGATGTGGTTGTGCAGGTGTCCCCAGATTGGCCAGTAGCTCCTCGGTACATGTGAGCAGCGGCTGGGTTGCTGGTCCACCATCTGTTGCACCTTGTTCCCTGGTGATTGCATTTGTATGCTATTTTGCCCATCTAATGAGGTCTGTACAGTGTCTGCGCACCTGCTGGTATGTGCGGTTGTGGCTACCAACATCATTAACCCTTCTGCGAAGTTCCATCCACAGGGCATCCCACTGCTGTGCATCCTGTGGCACATGACTGAACAGGATATTGTGATTATTGAGTAGGTATGGGATGAGGGCCTCATCCTCCAAGTGAGTAAAAGGGGGTAGCCTTGCATGCAGCATACCTGGAAGACATAATGATGGAGACAGGTCATTTTAACTCACAGAGACATACAGGGCTACAGCTGAACATACATGTGTATCACATTTATTAAGTTTAAATAGTTGTATTTGCAAACCTACATGACACTGACGTGTTTGTGTCACACACATTTGACACTCAATGTTGAGTGGATATTATCACCATATATGTGTGTGTCACCTGATTACATTGCTCATACTCCATGTGGCTGCTGTCTTAATGTGGGCATGTCTGTTTGCCTGTACTGGTGTTCCTACCTATCAGCACATGGCTGGATGTGTCCACATTAATGCAATCAGCCTTGATGCTGTGTATATGTCACATATAAGGACTTACACTGCCTTAGACATGACCTGTGACCCTGCAGACTTTTTCACATAAGGTTTTACATGTATGTGTTCTGCCATATACATCTACACGGCACTGTACAGCAATTCAACATCCTGCCATGTATCACCTGTGTTGCACATGTGATACACATGGGACACTGGCTAGCCAGATGGCATTTGCAGGGATGGATATCAACTATAGCATGTACAGTCAAAGTCAACTAGTGGGATATATGCCATGGGCCATGTATGAATCTAGGATGAAAGGTTACCTGGCAGTAGCTGACAGGTGGGTCTGTGGGTCCAGGTGGAGCAGTGCCACATTACTGATCCACAGGGTTAATGATACATTTACCATGCGTTACCATGCAGTCATCATACCATGTCTGAGAGGGGAGCAATGTGCAGCCTTGAGGGACAGGAATGCATAGTATGGCAGGACTATGTAAAGTGTATGGGACAAGGATCTGTCCAGCATGTGGAAGGTGGATGTCCATGAAGTATGTATTCGAGATCAGGATGAATACATGTAGCATGCCTAACATCACTGGGTTGGACATGGATTTATTCAGGGTATGCATCATGCTACATAGTGAAGATGGGGAATGGGAAGGCTGGTGTAGGCCATCTGCACATGGCCAATACCCCTTAAAGGAAATATGCGATCTGATATGGGTCACTTGAGTGTTGTGTATGGCTGTACAATGATCTCTAAATTCATGGATGACACCCTATCATTACTAGGGTTGCCACATTTGACTACCTGACAGGTGTGGTGACATAGCTATCACAGGAAAGACAACTGCCCAGCTGCATCCCTTACACACAAGTGTCCATTATGATGACTGCTGCCTATGTGGTAGTTTATGGGTACAGGGTTATTAACATAGGGGTGACAATGCAATATGTAGCTGTCAGATTGTGGCCATATGTCACACACACCTCACCCACAAAGCCCCTTCTGTATGTTGTCCACAACACTCCTGAGTCAGCTATTGCTCCTAGGCATAGTCATTCACATACCTCAATAGGCAGATGCCGTCTGGATGTCTGTAAGGCACGGACTACAATGAGGGGGAATAAAATTCATTAACCCTGACATACTGTAGCTGCCACTGGTGTGATGAGCATGTATTATTCAGACAACTTCTGTAGTGTTGGTTCTGCCAGCAGTCCTGTTGCAAAACACTCCTGTGACATAGGAATGTACAGCTAGTATACCGAGTGTAGGTGGTACACAGTATGGGTGATGATGTCCTATGACCTGGCAAGATTATGATATGCAGTGTGACATCAACCATATTGTCATCTACATCTGTATTGCTGACATCAATTAATTGATCAAGGTTCATGACCTTCCAGACCAGGCTCAGCAGGGTAGTAGTGCAGTACTTCCCATTATCAGTGGTGTCTCCCCCTTTGTGGGTTGTGATACCTGTTGGTGTGCACCATTCAGTGTATACACAACCTGACATGGAGCTATGTTTTACATGATGTGTACGTGGAGAGCATCTTGTTTTGCCATATGTGTATGATACAACCTGTGATGTTAACAGGTCCCATGCAGCCTGAGTGCAGCTTGTACCTGCATTGTTGTGGGTACAGGGGCCTTGTGGTGTACATGGATATATGCTTGTGTACCTGTTGAGGGGAGGCGGCCGTGAGTTTGTTATCCAAGACCTTATCTGGATTTTGATTCATGCTAAGCACTTGTTCAGGACTTGTAAGCACTATCTAAGGTAATAATTACTGTAGCACTCAATCCTCCTCATTACCTAGAGGTAAGGGTGAACAGGTTTTGTACATACTTTTCTCACTTGCTTAGAGTAAATTAGCTCTTGTAATCACTTTCCTCACTTATCTAGGTGAAAGTAGTTCTATACTCAGGCATGTCCAAGAGTCAACTGCCAGTGTTCTTACCTGTCTATCTGATGAATCTGGACATCTTGAGGCAATGTACACATTGCCTCATGTACACAGACAAGCCTCTCCGCATACCACCCAACACTACAACCTGTGAGAGATGCACTCATCTAGCCAAACTGGAGGTAAAGGTCTCTCCAACCAAGCTTGACTCTGACTGTCATGTGGAGAAGGTAAACATTTGCACCACACCGCACTCATCACATAGTCTCACTGAATCTACCCCACCATTAACTGGGAAAACTACTCGTGTACCAACACATTAGCTCAATGCTTTCTGGAATTCATAAACACTAATGCCCTGACTCAACATATCCACACACTCACCAGGGCAACAATATCCTAGACCTAGGCATTACCAACATGAGTGACTGGTGCTCCACACGTGAAGCCAATTCCTTGTTGGTCCGATCAGACCATGAGCTGAACACCGTTGATATCCACATCCCGCCCCCATGCCCTATTAAGGGAGTCACATTATAATATGTCTACAAAGCCAACTACATGCTTCTTAAGACAGACGTGGTGAACGTCATGACACCCATGCAGATGGACAGTACTGTTACAACTGCTGAATCCTTCACAAATGCACTCTATAAGCACTTACAAGAGTGCATGGCTTGTGCTATCCCAAACAGAACCAGGACGCTATACTCCTAATTAAGGAAACCAATCCTGTGGTCCCCTGCCATAAACAAACTGTACTACAGGAGGAATACACTGTTGCAAACGAGAGTACAATCCCAGTGCCTAGTATGAACTTATGAACCTATGAACCTATGAACCTATGAACCTATGTGTAGAGGAGCTCCCTGGCCAGCCTCAGTAAGAAGGTGAGATCCCTTATAAGATCCTCCAAAGCTAGCTATGAAATCTAAAATGCCACTAATACCAATAACAACCACAAAGCATTCTATAGCTATGTCACATATCTCAATGTCAACAACTAGATCTGATCTGAGTTACAGCACAAAGGCATGAACATTACAGAAACAACTGATATTTGCAACATCCTGGCAGATAGGTTCAGTGCTACCTTCCCCTCTCCCTCTCAAAGCTGCACACTCTAAAGGCAATATCACAACATCCATGGGACCAGACATCCCAAGTTGCATTTTACATGAACTTCAGAATGTACTGTCTCCCCACCTATGCACCATGTTCAATAATAGCCTCACATCAGGCATAGTGCCCCCTGAATGGTGCACAGCAACAGTTATCCCACTCCACAAAGGTGGCACCACAATGGACCACGGGACCTATTTCCCTATAGGCCTGACTAGCCTGGTCTGCAAGGCTATGGTGCACATCATGTATCTCAGTCACAGAGACATTGGGTACCTCAAAACCTTTGACCCCTCCCTGTTTGGCATTGTTAAGGGCAGACCATGCCTTCTAAACCTGGTGAACTTCTTACAGACAGTTACCAAGGCATTAGATGAGGGTAAGGACATCCACACAGCCTACCTAGATCTCTCATAGGCTTTCAACACCATTCCTCATTCTGGTATTATCAACATACCCATCCGCCTGAACATTAACCCCTACATCATGTGATGCTTTACAAAGTGGCTCATGGACAGAACCCACACAGTGGAAGTTGCATACCCTAGGTCCAACTGTATACCAGTTACAAGTGGCGTTCCCCAGAGCTCAGTCCTAGGACCCCTCATGTTCAGTATATACTTCTCTGATATACAGACAAGCACAAGAGGGCTTTGGCTGAAAAGGTTTGCAGATAACTGCAAACTAGGGGACATAATTGTTTCCCCAGCTGTTACAGACACCCTCTGGAAGGGTCGCACTGAGATGGATACCTGGTGTTAATATCATGGCGTAAAGCTGAATGCCTAAAAGTGCATAGTCATCCCCTTTGGATATAATTAATTACCAATGGACTACCACATAGGTGCTAGTCCCCTACATACAGAAACGGTAAGAAGGGATCTGGGAACCCCAGTAGATAGCAATCTCTCCTTCGATACCCATAATGACAAGGTAGTTAGAGTATCCTTCTACATGGCCCCCCTAATCTCTAATGGGTTTGCATCCAGATCAAAGGAGGCCATTATGACTCTACGCATGACATATTAGACCCATTAAAGGATACAACACCCCATTTTGGATATACCTTACAAGACAACTGGAACAGCTCGGAAGACCACACCAGTACCACACCAAGAGGATTACTGACCTCAAACAGATGACCTATGCAGCCCAACCTAAGAAACTCCAGCTGTACCCATTGCATACCGCATACTAACAGGTGATCTCTGCTTGACATACAAGGCCCATGTCTAACCCTGTATTGCTGGATATGCTCCACCTAAACAGAGGCCCCTGAGAGCCACATGCTCTCGGGACATACACCTAACTACAACAATGAGTAGGACGTGCTGGATGGATAGATTCCTGACCCGGACACTCCCCATGCTTTGGAACATGATTCCAATGTACATCAGGCAGGGCCCCTCACTAGCACTCTTCAAGGGAAACATTGATGTGTGGATGGGAGACAGACATGTACCCCGGGGATCACTGCAATGGCTCTGCTGGACAGATGCACAGGGAACTAATGGCTCTGCCATTCAGAGGCTCAGGGAACCAACCTATGGGGGTGGCAAAAGCCAACACACTCTAGCTAGGCTTACAAATACCCTTGGTAAGACAGCCTAGTACCTACCTTTGCACATATTACATGTCTTATGTGCATGGATAGTTAACTAGATCTCCCATTTTACTTTGCTATCATGCTGATAAACTGTCGGGTGACAAAAAGACATACGTATCCTGTTATCGTGTATTGTAAATGCCAATAGACATAACTAATGTTTGCCTAACATTACAGTAATGCTATGTAGCTTGTAATACATATCTGCCTACAATACTGTACATTACACAGTTATTGGCACAATATCTCACAATGCAAATCATAATTGCAGAGTGGCCCAACCTTCCACATGTTATTCTCAGTAATACACCCATACATATGGCTACAGTTACAATACATCAACATATACTATCCCCTGTTATAGCGCATACTTGTTGGACCAGCCCTGCCACTGACATCGGCTGGTGAGGAGTATTTCTGTTCAAAGCCCTTATATAGCATCCCTTGTGGTGTATGCAGTGTTTGCCTTGTGACCTACAGCAGTACACACAAATACTACAAGCATTACTATGCTCAACAACACATCACTAGATGATAACTGTTTCCACTATATGGATTGCGTGCACTTTAAATACTACAGAAAGGTTACATACACAGACATAATGACTGTTCTACATACCTTATTAGTAACCCGAGGTGTCGTTAACTGTTGATTTAATCCTTTTCAGTTTGTGTTTCAATGTTCTTTGTAACGTTCCGCTAGTATATACAGATGGTTTGAATGTGTGATAACACATCCTTTTCTAGTTACATATCGGTAACATGTGGTATCCTGTCCACCAATTGCTGTTCCAAAGTAGTTATTAAGATGCACATCAGCTGTGCAGCTACTCCATTAGCCGATACCATGGCAACAGCGGTGTATAACTGAGTACTCCTTTTGGGCGTTGTCTGTTTGCCTTACTTTCGAGGAAGACAGCCTGGATGTGTTGTTTGCGATATATTTCAACAGCTATATGGAGACACACAGAGATATATTAGCTTCATGACTCCCGTGGACTGTGTGTAATGGCTAGATGATTTAGTTCTACATGTGAGCACAGCTGTTATAGTTCAGAACATTGCTACTTATGCAGGGTTTGTTTGTACCTGATACTTCTGCAGATGTTTAAGTCTGGCAAGGATGTTTGGCCAGCTCAAGGCCGTATGGCTATGCATGAACTGTTATGTGGTTTACAGTGTGCTCACCAGACATCCTTGATTTGATGTACAAGTGTAGCATACTGTGCTGTTACTCAGTAATTGCTAACACATCCCGGTGTACACAGAACCCTCTGAAAAGGGATTAGTGCAAACAAACCCTGTAACATCAGCAGCTGTTCCATTGTGAATTAGAAAACAAAAGAAGCACTCCACGGCTTAATGGCAACTCTTTATTGTAGAATAAAAAACAGTAAGCGCTTTCACATTACGAAGTCTGAAGAAACGTTCTTCATAACGTGAAAGCACTTACTGTTTTTTATTCTACAATAAAGAGTTGCCGTGGAGTGCTTCTTTTGTTTTCTAATTCGTAACAGAGATTTTTCTTGAGAGGCACCTAGCCCAGGACTGGTTTGTTTTATTTGAATTAGCTGTTCCATTGTATAACAGCAGCTATTTCACATAGGACCATGTTGGTGTGTCTCTGACCAGGTAAGTTAAGGCTTCTGCAGATGTTGTACAGTGAGTGAATGATTTGTGATGTTATTACAGTTTGCATTGTAATATGTTTGGGTGTGGGGGTGATGGTGGGTGTGCATAGCAGATGCAGGTGTGTAGGAACTGCTTTTATACATAATCGATATGTGTGTGAGGGTTCCTTCCCTATTTGAACACATATCCTTTTGTGGACTAATACAATGGTAATTGCAGGCTATTTCATTAAGGCACTGTTATGTGGTTCCTGTATAGCATGCAGGTGATGTTAGCCCTTGAATCCCTTCGGTAATACATCAGAATGTAATAAAGTGTTGCTACATGAAAGCTGTGTATTTCGGTCATAGGTATTTGCAGTCATCATAGCTGTGTTGGTGACTGACCCTCTTTTGCTAAGGTTGTCACCTTTTCATATGGAAATAGTGGGACATTTTCGGGACACACATCAGATTTTACAGGTCGACACAAACCCATGGTCAGTACAAGGGATAGAACTTGCCTTTCTTGCCTAAATATAAGCTTATTCTTGTAGCAGTTTAGTTGCTTATCCTGTTTCTTCTAACATGTGGTATTTTAGATACAGAAATAACTATTGTATGCAACTATTACAGTATATATGGGACATAATTATGTCCTACAATCCCAGGACATTTGCCACATTTAATATATTTGATCAGGACACAATTGCCCAAAGAGGGAGTGTCCCTCGCAAAGTGGGACAGGTGGTAACACTATCACTGGCTCATGTCCATAGCACATATTTGTAATAGTGTATAGGCATATACTCCTTTGTTCATAAAGGTTGGTAGTGGCGGAATGTGTGATTGCTATGGTCCATGTTATACACATATATGAACACTTCAACAGCTGTATACAGGATACCTATGGAATCCTGAAACCACAGAGTTCCGATGCACACAGTACTGGGACCAGACTCCCATACCCCACATTAACAACAGTGACAGTAACTCGCGAAAGTAACATGAACATGGAACACCCACATGCACACACAGACACACTGCTACTCAACACATCCAAACAAACCATCCTACACTACATATGAGCAGGTGGCCAAGCCCCCCTTACACCCCCCATGTAGGTGTCTGTGACCCCCCACACCACCCCCTACTTTAATATTTTACCTCTTATGTCGCGCAAACAAACGCACAAAGCTAACCCACACCCACACATTACAGTCCCCCAAGAACACACACCACACACAGAACGCACACTTACACACACTACAGCCCTAAGAAACACACTTACACACAGTAACCTACCTGAACCACAACACCAGAAGCACTGACTAACTGTCCCTTAACATCGTGATTTTACACCTCGCGCATCTGGTCTTTCGGTACCGTGTTCTTTCGGGCCTTAAGCCTTGGGATTACGCGCGTCAGTATGTAAAGCAATTGGTATGTGGTAGGTATCCCATTTATATGTACCTCCATGGTTATGTACATGTTGTTAACTTATCTATGCACCTACATATATATGTATATCCCCATATATCGACATATCTCTCTCTCTCTCTCTCTATATATATATATATATATATATATATATATATATATATATAAAACATACACCTTTCATTGGGTACATGCCGGTTTGTCCTATTTCAACACATTCCTACCTTTCGTGTTTTATCCTATCAGTATACACGACTGCCATTGGTACATCACAGGTAGCTTAGTGGTATGTTATTGTGATGAATGTGTATATGGTTGCGTGTTCTAATCTTGGCAGTGATATCTTGCCTCTCAGAGTGGGCACTGGTAGTGCAAGGGTGATTAATGCACATTTCAGCGGTTATGTGTTCCACATGTTTATTATTCTATGGAGAACTACCTATGTATGCAAGCTGTGTTTAAGGTATACTATGTAACATGTAAACATCTGTGAAGATTCCTGTCAGGAATACTCTCCATTATTTGGAACTACATCTCTGATTACATTATACAAAACCCCTCACTAACACTCCAGGGAAGCCTTGCAGAGTGGTTGCTGAACAGTGGCTACACCCCAGGGATCCTACAATTTGCTCTGCTCCACAGAGGGACAGTTAGTTAATAGATGGGCTGGTGACAGCAGACACATTTTGCCTATGCTTATGAGTGGCCTCGGCAGTTGGGCATGTACCTACCTATGTATCTATGAACCTGTACATAGATTAATTTACTTTTCAGGTATTGACTTACCTTATGCCAATGGCGGTTGTGTCTACAATAGTTGAGGGCTACCTATGTAGGATGCACACAGTAGACCACCTATACATGACAATTTACAGGTGGTCGTGTGCGTGTGCCATCCATGTTTGCTGTGTGTGCAGGTGGAGAAGGGTGTCAGTCCAGGATTGCCTACACTGTCAGTGTGTGTGCTATATGTTCCCTCTTTGCCAAGGCATGGGCATACTGGGCACACCTCCATCTGCCTACTGTTGCTAGCACAGGGTGTTCGAGGTCTGAGTCCCCCTGTGCCTGTGGGTCCCTTGGCAATGGTGGTGGGCTGTGAGGGCCTTAACCATTCTGTCCCTGCTGCAGCTGTTTCCGCAGGATCATATTGTGCAGCATGGCACATACTAAGAAGATGTGGGCACACATTCCTGGAGAGTACTGCAAGGCTCCACCAGATATGTCTAAGCAACGGAACTGTGATTTCAGCATGCCAAACATGCGCTCTATGATGATTCTGGTTTCTGCGTGTGCCTTATTATGGTGTTCTTGCATGGCTGTGTGTGCATTTTTGATGGGAGTCATCATCCATGGTTCCAGTGCATAGCCAGCATCCCCCACCAGGTGGCCATATGGGATGTCCCCCCTGGCAAATACCTGATACAGCTGTGAGGCATGCCAGATGTGGGAGTCGTGATAGCTTCCAGGGCTGCCAGCACACACATCCATGATAATGCCCTGGGCATTGCACATGACCTGGCAGTTGATGGAGGGGAATCCCTTGCAGTTTATGTAGCGCCTACCCTGCTCACCGGGTGGTGACTTGATGTGTATGTGTGTGCAGTATATTGCACCCAGTAACTCCAGGTAGTCTGCCACATGGTGGAAGAGACGCATATTGATGGCCAACTCCTCCTGCATTTGGGGAAAGTATATGTGCTCATTGGCATGTGGAAACATGGCATCCAGGAACTGGTGGAGTACCCTGGATGCTGATGCCTGTGAGATCCCCATGATATCCCCAAATGGCCTTTGGAAGGTACCTGTGGCTAATATTCTCAAGCTTATATATACCTTTGTGTCCACTGGGATGGGTTCTCCTCTGTTACTTCTGGATCTGAGGCATGGCTGGCACAGCTCAACAAGTTGCTGTATGATGTCTCTGTCCACCCTGTAATGCTCTACTATCTCCAGATCATGTAGCCCCTGATAGGTTACCCTGGGTCTGACCACTCTTCTCCTGCTCCGGTGCCTGAGATGGTTGTTAGCATCATCCTCCACACCACCGTCAGTCTCCAACACATGCTGGTGAATCAAAGCTATGGTGACCCCTAACATGTATATATTAAAAGTTCCCAGTCTATAGACACCAATGGTGCAGAGTGTCTGGGAATACAAAAGGGTGTGTGTGGGGCTTTCACACCTTATACTATTGTGCAATGGATGAAGCTGGTGTAATTAGGTGTGTTTGTGCTATTCCAGCTGCAGGGTATCTTAATTATTGGTTTTACAGCAGGTACTGCTATTGTGGGGCCTTTGGTGTTGACTTACGCTTGGCTGCCGTGATTCATCTATTGCCCTTTACTTCAATTTTCAAACCGATTCCCCTCCCATTGTCAGGCATGCATCCAGCTGCCGCCTTTCTTGTTTTGTATTTACACAACCCAGGATTGTATTGGGAAATGTGTTATGTAGCTGATCTACTGCAAGTTTGCTTTGTTCTGCTGTGACAGTTCTCTTTTCTTTGCTGTACAGCACCTCCCTTTCCTGTTCTGCAGATAGCTACTAGCAGCCTTGTTAGCTGTTGTCTATGGCCCACTGTGAGTTTCTAGGTGTTAATTACTCATTTGTACTCCAATTACCATGCTGCAGCATTTCCTTATTGTCTTCCCATATCCTTCCTCTTTCAGCTGTGGTGCGCGCTGCTCACAGCTGTTTACCAGGTTTCATGCACGTTTTCATCCACGTTCACATGAGCTTTCGATTATCTTGTGTGCTCTCAGCTAAGCAAAGCTATGGCTACTTCCACACCCCTATCCTGTGGCTTTGCTTAGCAACATGCAACATGGATTAGCAATGATCCAATGTGCTTACAGCTACGGTGACACACCCCTCTCTTGATGTCATGTTTACCTCCAGGCCACTCCTCGGTGTTGTACTGCTACGCCGTGTGGTACATCCTTATGCTGGCGGGGTGTTTGCAATTCAGTATTACTTGACTCATTTTAATGGCATTGACTGCTAATTCCTAGTTATCGCATGGAACACTGTCACAGACCCTTAGCAACCCTTGCGTCATGGTTGTGGTGTAGCATGCGTGCCATTGACTATTATTGGGATATCATGAATTGTGTTACATTGCGGTTTTATGACATCTAAATATATTTTCCTTGTGATCTCGTTTGCACACAGATGCACTGCGGTTTTACTTTACATTGGTGTGGCCATGACATTAAATGTTATTTTTTATATGTTATGCATGTTGTTTTATGCCATTGGCTATATATTTAGCCATTAGCATATATTAACATTATAATATGTAAGTTTGGTCCGCTTTCATGGCTCTGATTTTGTTTGACAAAATGTAAACCGTTTTTTTTTTTGGATTATATTTCTACATGCTTACGCTATGCCTGCACCACTTCATGAATCGCTATATACCTTAATTTGCATGCTACACTGCTGCGCATGGGGTAATTAGCATACATGCACTGGGAGCTGTGCACCTGTGCTGTACACTGGTAGTGCACGTGGAAACAGCTCTTACCTGAATCGCTCGGCGGCCATATTTGGTGCTAGATCGCCGACGCTACTCCTGCGCCTGACACAAGCTTCATGAATCCCATGGATGGTATAAGAATGTAACAAAAAAAAATGACTAGGTTAAACCATGGGAAAAATCTAACAGGTGAAAACATTTACGCTATAAAAGTAAGAAATGGTGCAATCAGAAAGTAGAATGCCAAGATTTTTTGTAGAGACTGGTAATAGATACATTACCAATAAAATGAAATATGCCATATAAGAAAAATACTAGAATATGATTAAATTGTCAAAAAGAAGAAACTATAGAATGTGTTTCTGAAATGTAAAAAGAGTAAAAAGGTTATGGACAAACAATGTAAAAAGATTTTTTCAAACATATAAAAAGTGAAGAAAATAAACATGGATGTGATTAAATATGGATATTATAAAAATAGAAGTAAAGAACATGTTATAATTAAAAATTATTTCATGTTATATGGGTTATATGGAATTAAATAATAAATGAAATTATGTTTAACTGTAATTGGATTTTAGCAACAAAGTTAAGTACAATCAGATGGTGGTTATGGAAAAAAAGAGCAGGGATATAATAGGAATGAAAATTTAGTCTAAATCTTTAAACAGATTTGTATATCTATATATATTTGTACATTTGTAAATATTTGTAACTATGTAAATATTTTACAAATAAGAGCTATTTTGTATATAAAAAAGGACCTCTACTCTTTTTGATAGGTACCATGAGATCTTTTACATCCATCTGAGCTACCACCATCTCAAACAGATGGGACCTCAGGTTAATGTCTCATTCAAAGGACAATGCTGCACTACAGTATTAGTAATCAATCTACCCTATTTGTAACTCAAACCCACAATCCTCTTCAGCAAAAGCAAGTATGCTACCTGTTATGCCACAGTGAGGTTCTTTTGTAAGTCTCCAGGAATGCCACCTGTATACATGATGATGTTAATATTTGGCAGATCTCAATGAAGATCAGTGATATACAGGGGAAAAAAGCAGTGGTTTAAGCACTGAGTTCTGATGAATGCATTTAGTACACAAAACAGTCTTAATAAAGGACTTTCTTAAGCATGGATTTGTACTAGCCTAACTACCTTTGTGGGCCATTTTAAGATTAGCCCGTTACCCCATGTGAGAATCAAACCCTGTACCTAGTATCTGTAAGGTAAATACCTTAACCATTATGCCAAACTTACATAAAATCATAGATGAGTACTAGGCTAACTGCTCTAGTAGGCCATTTTAAGCCTAGTTAATTGCCTCCTGTGAGAATCAAACCTTACACCTTGTGTTCGTAAGGTAAGCACCTTAACCATTACATCAGCCTTCATCTTAAAAGATGTGGATACTTCCAGATTTGAACCATCAACGGCATCACCCATGTTAATTTCTCTAGTCCCTTAGCCACACAAGCTAAATTATGGGCCATTTTAAGCCTAGCCAATTGCCCCCCGTGAGAATCAAACCCTGTACCTTGTAGATATAAGGCAAGCACCTTAACCATTATGGCAACATCCCACTAAAAGATGTGGATACTTCCAAATTAGAACCATCAACACCACCACCCATAATAATGCCCATAGTCCACTGAGCCACACAAGCTGCCATATAAATCCTTGTGAGCCATTTTAAGCCTAGCCAATTTCCCTGCAAAGGTAAGAATCAAACCCCCTACCCAGTGACTGTGAGTAAGCAATTTAACTATTAAGCCAATCCCTCTTCCAAATGTACACCTGCTCTCTATTTTGAACCCAGGACAATCACACCTGCAGACCAGTGCATCAACCCACCAAGCCACACAGCTGTTTAAGCAAATGGTATGTCTGTTAGAGCCTCAAACCCAGGGCCTATGAAGCTTTAGGCCATCCCTCTACCCATGTAGCTACTTGAAAATTATGCCTACTCCCTCTCTCAAACCTAGGACAATTACACCTGCAGTACAGTGCACTAACCCACCAAGCATGTACCCCACTATGGCAGTTCATAGTGTATCTCTTTAATGTTTTTGGTGATGAGTCGTAGGTAATCCTATAAACCATTATTGCAGGATTTGGTAGTTTCACTCAACATTATTAAATATCAGTAATAATTTATTACTGCAACGCAACAGGTAGAGGAAGACTCTTTTGAAAAATGTATATAGTTTAGATCTTTCTACAGCAATATATTATTTGTGTTTCCAATAAGAGTTTATGATGATTTTAAGCAAACATGCCTCTCCAGGTATGGTGGTGGCATTCTATAGGTAGTAAATTGAAAAAGAATGATTCATTTAATTATACATACCTGTAATCCTTAATATAATTTAATTATACAAACCTGTAATTCTTAATAAGTATAAAATATGGTAAGAAGGTAGTAAGTTAAGTCAAAAAGGGATTGATAGTACACACCAAAGAGGTATTATACTCAGTATTCTATATAATGAATCTTATATATACCACTACGTCATGCAGTCTTAAATAAATAAAACTGGACAAATAAATGCATGCAGAAATAAAGCATCTATTCAGTATCAAACAATTGAATAAGACACACTGCTAAGACCTTAAAGTAGAATTTCTTGTTTCATAGATTGATGTTCTATCCCCTCAAGACAAAATGTACTATGTGAAGGTCAGTTGCTGTAACAGTGGGAGATCTACTCAAGAATGAAAATGGATCAGAACACAAACATGTGACTCATTCCTATTAAGATAATGTTTAAAAATCTGTAGTTTATGAGGCTTGAAAAAATGCACAAGCCTGGTGGTTTGTACCAGCAGTGTGAATTTTTCTGTCATCATTATTTTAAATAACTGTTGCTTCATCTGGACTTTGATTCCATTTAAGTTATAGAATACGGACTTTGTGATACGCTATTCCTTGGTTCCTTTTTGTTTTTCACAGTTTGTTTGCCTTTTTGAATCGTAGTGAATTTTTCTGTCACATAAATGTAAATAATTGCAGTTGCACCTGTTTGCTTTCAGACCATGTACCTGGTTTTAGAAAACCATGATTCATGCAGTACATTTGTATACACACACACACACACACACACACACACACACGCACACGCACACACGCCTTGCACACACACACACACACACACACACACACACACACACACACACACACACACACACACACCCACACACACACACACACACACACACACACACGCACGCACACACACACACTCAAATGGGCTTCCAAATTACAAACTTGCAGTATTGACTTAAGGACAGGGAAATTAGTAAATTCTGTTGCAAAAGAAATAGTGATACTGATCCTTGAGGTATGTCATTTGTAAAATAACAGAGAACATGGATGCATGACATGAAGTAAATTTAAAAAAACCTGCTTGCCTCAGTTCTGCTAGAAAGGCTGTTAACAGGCACAAATGCAGAAAACTCTAAAATTTTACTTTTATGGTACTACAACACAAATGCTGACATTATGACTTTTTTCATTAGAAGGGGTAAGTGGACTATATATCTAGCTATACTTACATGCCTGTACATAGATAGACATACAGGTATAGATAGTCATATAGGTATAGATAATCTATACCTATATGTTTATCTGTGTATATCAATATAGGTAGATAGATATAGGTTAATAGATATCTATATATAACTTATAACAAAAATATCAACACCTTCAACATCTAACCCAACCCGACTTCTTTTCCATTGAAACAATGCACAGCTTCTGCTGAACCCAAATAAAACCAAACTCCTCCTTTTCACACACAAAAATCTCTCAGCTGACTTTAAGATCTTCTAACTAAACAATACCCTGATAGAAGTTGTACCTCAAGCAAAATTATTAGGAGTGACCATAGACAACAAGCTTTCCTTTGAACTACATATCCACAGTGCAATCAAAAAAATCCACTATAAACTTGGAATGCTCTACCAGCAAAAAAAGTCATGAATACAGCCACCAAAACCACCCTGGCCACTTTTTACCCGCTCCCCTCACTCCTCTACAGAGCTCCCATTCTAACAAATATTCAAATTACCTGAAAAAACAAAAGTTCTGTTACAACAAAATAGCTAAATTTGCAATAAATGCACCTCATTAAACACACCACTGTACAGCTCCCAATGCCCTCAACTGGCTCAAACTTCCACATCTCCTAGACAACCTACAACTCAACATGGCACACAAAGTTATATATTAACACAAAAACTGCCCTGCTCTCAACTCACTCCTCCAAACCTACATACCCTCCCAGAACTCTTTGATCTGAAGACAAGCAACTAGTAACAATACATAGACCAAACAAAAAACTGGACATTGTCTATATTGCTACACTGTAGCAAAGATCTGGAATGCCTTACCAGCACACATCAAAACAATAGCAAAACACAAGAACTTTAAACTCACACTAAAAAAACAGCTTCTAGTAACAAGTAGTTGCTCCTGTTCCAAAACTACCTAACAACTCAATTGCCATGCCCTTATCTACCTCCCCACCTTTCTACTACACTTTCTTTCTTTCTTTTTTTCTTTTTCTTTCTTCTTTCTTTCTTTTCCTTTCTTTCTCTTTCTCTTTCTTTCTTTTATTTTCTTTCTTTCTTTCCTCTTCCCACCTGCCACCCCCTTTTACACTCTGCTTTCCTCCACTACCTATATTTCACTTCCTTCCTTCCATCCTTTTCAAAGGACATAACAACACGATTATTAAAACTTGACATAGACCCTCTCTTACTGATTGTAAATATGAACCTCCTCTTCTTCCTTTTTCCTTAAACAAGATGCTAGTCCTACTGAAATATTTTAATTTACTATTTTATACTCTTTTCTAATACTATAGCTGCAGGCTTCCCAAATATCATATAAGATGACTTCTAATAATACCAATTTTTTTTAATTACACTCCAAAAGCCTACCTAAATTAATTATAGTAATGCACAACTGAATAAACTCACAGCTTTCTGTTTCTTGATCTCAGTATTTACTGTGGTAATGTTATCTGCTCTCAGTGGTACTGTGGTAATTTTATATTAATTCTCTGCCTGTAACTTATCGTAACCTACACTGTGGGCCAGATTCACGAAGCCTCCGTGTAAGAGTTATAACTCTTACACGGAGGCTGCAGTTAAATGGTGTGATGTCAGCATGTCATGCATATGCATGAGGAGCATGAGGCATGCTGAATCACACTGTAACTCTTACACGGTCCGTGTAAGAGAGTAGGGGGCGTGTCCGTAGGCTAAGCCCTGCATGCGGACACGCCCCCGTAAGTGTAGAATGGCTGAAAGTAAACAGCCACGAGAGAGGCCATGGAAATGTAAACAAACACACTACACAACACATTCCCCCACAGACCATCAGTGTACAAAGTGAACAGAGGCTATAAAATGAAAATAAAAACTGTTTTATTTTTTTTAACCCCCGTAAATGTTTGCTACTGTGTGCGCTCGTGTGCGCGGGTGTGCTACTAGCGCAAATGCAGTTAGCAATCAGTGGAAAAGGATATGAGAACTAAATATGTAAAGTAAGCCAAGAAGAAATAGCTTAGCGGTAGAGTTTCCGGCTTAAGAGTAGGCAGGCAGGGTTTGAGCCCACACAGCAACCTTTTTTTTTTTTTGTAAATAAGCACTAAAAAAGCCCCTGACAGTATTGTCCAAATGTGAAAGTATACCCTTTTGTAAAATGGAATGAAATGGAGCATATATATTGAAGTAACACAATAATAAAAATAATTAGAAATGTACTGATAGCTAAGCTGCTGAGAGACACAGTGCCCGTAGCTGCGTAGTGTTTAAAAAGCTGCAATCGGTATGCCCGTTGCTAAGCACCGGTTTAACAGGCTGAAACTGTTTGCAACTAGCTGTGCTTAGCTTAACATGTGTGTCACTAGCCAATTAAGGTTTATCCTAGCGCACACCGTTTGCGCGCCGCTCCCACAAGCTAACTGGCAGTGCGCATGAGTTAGCTCTGCGCAAACGAGCGCAGACCTGGTTTTAAGTGCTTAAAAGTGCTTATGGCATGTTTGATTGACAGGTCCTCAACTCATTTCTGTCAGGAAAATTAAAAATCAGTGGTTAGATTCGAACCCAGGATACCATGCACTAGAGTCAAGGTACTAAACCACTAAGCCATGACAGCAATACCTAGAAATGCAGAAGTAGCATATATATGGGATAAAATCCAGAATGGAGCATGATAAAGCATTTCCAGTGAAGTAGATACAATTCCAAAATGGCCACTCAGAGAAATGTGTGGGAAAAGCGGCATATATAAGCCCCATAGGCGGGAATACACACCAGAACCGATTGTAGAACAGACCTGCAGTCAGAATGAGTGGAGTAGGTGAGGGACGTTGCTTTCGAGCACAGCGTTGGGGCGTTGAGGAGTCCAGATACATGGTCTGGCTCCTTGTCCATCATCACGAGGCCCAACTCATGCAGGGCCAGGTCTCATGGGGAGCGTACAGGGTGGAGGCATGGGACCAGTTGGCTCATGATCTGACCAGTGCTACTGGCATTCCACGCACTGGTGAGCAGGTCCATCACCACCATGCGGACCTGAAGTGGCGTAAGCAAGACCAGTTGACCCAATGGATCCAGGAGGCCCGGGATATGCCCAACGCCCCACTACTGAGTAAGTTACATTTTACTCATGTATGTAAGGATTTCAATTAGCTGATACCATGGAGATGTGTAGTCCAATATTACCTCCTTTGTATTACAGCTGCAGGTGTCCGCTCTGCGAACCGTGAGACGCATGACCGTAGGCTGGCGCGGCTGCGCCACCATGCAGGTTAGTAACCCCATCTAGTACTTGTAAATAAATAATATAGTGTAGCATGTATCAGAACACTGCAGTGTATTGAGTGAAAGTAATCTAATGTGCAAGCAAGAATTGAATGTTTGCAGGTATGGCTGCAACAAGTTCATCAGTATGCAAGTGTGACTGGAAAAATAATTTATAGAAATAAATAGTGCTGTAATACAGATGTCCCACCATTAATTAAATGTAGTATAACCTACAGTAGTCTCCAGATTACAGCTTCAGAATCTGAGGTAGTCACATGT
Organism: Protopterus annectens; assembly: GCF_019279795.1. NCBI lineage: Eukaryota > Metazoa > Chordata > Ceratodontiformes > Protopteridae > Protopterus > Protopterus annectens. The sequence continues at coordinate 1,611,936,510 of NC_056732.1, read as the reverse complement.
GTGATTTATCCCCTGTTGAAATGCTGAATCATGACAGAAGTGAGGCTGTTGGAAAGTCTTTGAATCACCACAGGTCTAATATGTGAACAAAGCCTAGAAGTACCAACCTGAACTGTGAAGTTGCAGGATGTGTGAGAGTGACAGAAAGGGTCATGTATGAATAAATAAAGTAGTAATAACCCCTGAATATATTAGCCCCAGTGTGTTTCCACAGAACTAAATGCATGTGGTAAGTACAAATTAACATCACAAACTGATCTCAGTGTGTCTGAATCTGGAATGTATAGGCCAAAATCTGTATATGGTGATAACAGTAAACAATTTGCAGATAGAATGAATGATTATCTGACAGACTAAACAGCCATAGTTGTCCCCTGTCCTGTCATCAAGGTGTAGCAGGATGATGTATCTGATCAAATTAAAAATAAGTAGGATAGTGATGTATTTGTAACAGGTGTAGCATGACAGTCAAATAAAAATCATTTTGAAACATCAGCCTCAACTTAATTGTGTACCTATTACAAATGTATATCAATGGGCATAAGAAAAGACAGAGCTCACAAAAAAGGTGGAAGAGTAGCCCTTCTATATTCTTCCTCCCTAGTAGTTACTCCCTACAATAAACCTATTCCACACTTCAACAACGCCGAACTTCTCCTGACCCTACTACAAATCAATAATCATAAACACATATGCATTGCTTCCCTTTACATCCCCCCTGGGGATAATATCTCCACACTTGAACTTATCCTTTCCTGGCTATCCACTAACATTAGTAATGAAACCATAATCCTAGGAGATGTAAACATTAACTGGGCCCTTATCCAGTCTCCTACAAATTCCACGAACATCAACCTCTATAATTTCTCACAACTGATCACGTCAGTAACTTATCCTGCCAAAAACCTGTCCAATGGGAGTATACTGGACTGGATTCTAGTCTCCCATCCTCTCTATTACACCAACAGCGGCACTCTTCCCGACCCACATGGTGACCACACACCCACCTTTACCCACCGGCTTCCTACTGTCCTTCAACGAACCCATAACTATATCACATTCCGTGACCAAAAAAACTTCAACCCAATAACCTTTTCAAACTCATTACAAGCAATTAATTGGAATTGTTTAAAAATACTACCTCTTGAAAATGCAGTCTCATATTTCAACTCAACATTCTTAAAATTACTAGACTCCCAAGCTCCCTTACGGACAAAAAGAATAAAAACCAAATCAGCCCCATGGCTCTCCAAACCTACCCTTGCTATCATGAGACAGAGAGATAAAGTCTGGGCACTCTACCAAAAACATAAGTCAGCACCACTCCTAAACGAATATAAAATGCTCCGAAATAAAGCAAAGAAACTGATTACTTTTGATCGTCAAAACTACTTCTCAACACTCCAAAACCATAATAAAAACAACCCTCAAAAATTCTGGAAAGGTATCTCTACTTTCCTCCACCCCAGCAAACCAGTTACTCCCACCCCAGATCCTAATGCTCCAGAATTTGATTTAGCCACACAATTTAATTCCTTCTTTATCGACTCCATCTCCAAATTGACCTCTTCATTCTCAAACACCTCTCTCTCCACTTCCACACCCTATTCCACACCCACTAACCCCTCTTCTCCCTCTTCTACACAAACCCCATCCTCGTCTCCACTACCCCAAAATTCCCCCTCTTCTGACTGCACCCTCTTCTCATTAAATCCTATACCTACATCTACTATAAAGAAACTTCTTCAGAAATTGAAACCATGTACCAATGCTCCTGACAATATCCCTTCTTACTTTCTCAGTGCAGCCGCTAAAACTCTTGCCTACCCCATTAGCATCTTAATTAACCGCTCCCTTCAAGAATGCACAGTCCCCCAAATCTGGAAACAAGCTTTTATTATACCTCTACACAAAGGGGGCAACAACAATAACATCAGCAATTTTCATCCTATAGCTATCCTGTCCCCCACTCCTTGAAAAATGTGTCCAACTTCAACTTCTTCCTCACCTCCTAGACAACCATCTCATTACCCCTACACAGCATGGTTTCAGACCTAATCATAGTACTATGACTGCCCTCCTCTCCTTCCTTGAAACTGTAAATAAAGCCCGTGACTCTGGGCAAATTGTATCCACTTTGCTTCTTGACCTCTCCAAAGCTTTCGACACTATCTCACACAACCTGCTCTTAACTAAACTTTCCAAACTCCACCTATCTTCCTCCTCTCTGAACTGGTTCTCTAGTTACCTTTCTAACAGAAATCAAGCTGTAAAATGGAAAAAAGCTACCTCCTCTTTCCTTAGTACCCCCACAGGAGTACCACAAGGCTCCATACTGGGTCCTCTTCTCTTCAATATATTTATAAATGACTTCTACAAATCAATTCCTTCCTCTAGCATCATCCAATATGCAGATGATTCTACTATCATCTGTTCTGCCTCTTCTATCACTACACTACAAAACTTACTCAAGATGCTTTCTCTTCCACAGAGCGATGGATGCTAAGTAATCATCTAGCTCTCAATGCCACCAAGACCAAACTAATGTTATTTACTCCTTCAAAAGTTATCCCTCCGGACATAAGTACATTCTTAATTACTAGTCAAAACAACTCACCCCTTGAAATAGTATCAGAAACTAAACTACTTGGGGTCCAAATTGACAACCTACTTAAATTCAACTCCCACCTGCAAATAAACATTAAAAAAACACATCAAAAACTTGGCATGCTTTATAGACAGAAAGCCTACCTCACATCTGACACTAAAATCTCTCTCTCTACCTCCTTTCTTATCCCCTCCCTTCTCTATGGTGCCCCAATACTAACTAATCTTCAGTCCTCATTAAAAAAACAGCTTACTTCCTGCTATAACAAAATTGCAAAATTCGCCACCAGCCATAAATCCTCTACTCACCACTGTGTCTCCCTCCATAAGCTAAAATGGCTAGATCTTCCCAATCAACTAACTTACACCCAACTAACTCTAGCCCATAAGCTTATTCTAAACTCCTCACTCTGTCCCTCCCTTTCCTCTGCCTTTACAATGCACCTACCTAGCAGAGTTCTAAGGTCAAACAATCAAAATCTACTTGAAGTGCATAAACCTACTTATCCACCAGGAAAAAACCTTCTTTCCTTCAGCCTCGCTCGCCTCTGGAACTCCCTACCACCTCTCATTCGCACCACCTCTAACCACTCCACCTTCAAAAAGTCTCTCTTCTTACATCTAGCAACACAGTGGGAATGCTCTTGCTCCCACCCACATAACTAACTCTACTAAATCTCCTTCAATACCATATCCTACTTTATGTACCTACTATCTTTGTTCTCTAATCTCTATTAATTTGTCTCTATTACTTGTAGGTCACTTCTTAATTGTATTAACTGTTATGACTGCTATTCTACATGTGATAAGTTTTGCTTTTTCCTGCCAACATAGTACCAATAACTCTCTGTACCTAGATTGTTAATGTAAATTGTTGAATGTATATTTGTTTGTTTTGGAGCTTTTCTCCCCAGGACTCCATTGAAAATGGGTTCTTTATGGCCCAATGGACTATCCTGGTAAACCAACTGCAATAAATAAATAATAAAAATAAATAAATGTGTCATCACTTTCTATCTCCACCCAACCCTATAATTCCATATAACAACACCCAATAAATATTGGTATGTGAACATTTCATTAACCATGGACATTTGTCCGTTTCAAAAATATATGCATGTCTGTTCGTGCATGTGCCCTGTTCATACCTGCAAATCTGATGGCCTGTTGCCATTAATCAACCCTGCATGTTGTTTGATTGTGTATTTCCGTTCAAATAATGCATGTGATATTGATATGCCCCTTGTTCAATGGTGTTAATATCTGGGTGTTTGTTTAATGGGAATACCAATGCATGCTGTTACAACTAATCTGAATGGAATAATATGCCACTAACCCAAACTAACATAACTACTCACAAACCTAGAATGCTTGGGAAGGCAGGTCCCAGCGGACCCACCTCTCCCACCTCAGCTGGCGACTGCACCTGGCACTAGTGCCCAGGCCGGACCCTCCTCCGGTGGCCCTGTGCCACCTTCGGGTGGAAGCACTGCAGGGGATGGGGCCCGTCCCCCCTCTGCAAGCGTGGCCGGAGGAGTTCGTCCACTCACCCTCCAAGGTGTCCGGTCTGTGGTGCGAAGGGAGATCCAAGACTCTGTTCTTGGGCCCCTACGCCAGCTCGAGGCTCGTGTGGCACAGCTAACGACCCTGCCCGTTGCCCTGCCTACACAGCCCCCAGCACAGCCCCGTCCTGGGCTGTGAAGGAACAGTGGCAACTACCTATGGGTGGGGATATCAGTTCCACTGTTGCCATCTGTGGGCTCATGCATCTTGGATATCCCAACTTCCGTCCCCGTCAATTGTGTAACCCCCCCACGTGTGTCGTACACCGCCCCTGTATGCGTCTTGTCTGTCTTGTCTGTTAACCTACCCAACCTACCTCCCCAGCTATACCGACTTCCTTCACCTGACATACCACTCTCACCTGAAAAAAAAAAAAAAAGGGCACTCTGTACCCACAAAAAAATTACGCCCCATACATAGCTGTCCATGTCGCACACATGTCAGCTTGACATTGAAACTGTTAATTACAATTGGCTCTACAACAAACATTAATGTTGTCCTGACACCTCTCTCAGGGGTGGAAGGTTTCAAATGTCTCACCAAAATACATGGAAATGCACAGCTGTTGCTGCTAAAGACATGGGCATCTATGGGCCTTACCTACATCCCTCCTGCAAATCCCACACTTGTTTCCCTACTGTCTTACCCTCTTTGTGACCCCTTTTTCACCACTTTCCTGTCACCCCTTTTTCTTTTCTTTCAAAGAAAATAGCGCGGGTGTGCGCTTGTGTTAGCGGAGCTCACCGTCAGTGCGCATGCGTGAGCTCCGCGCAAACGAGCGCAGACCTGGTTTTAAGTGCTTAAAAGTGCCTTTATGGCACTGATTGACAGGTCCTGTACTCATTTTGAAAGTCTGGAAAGAAAAATAAATTCCTACTGCCAGTCTCGAACCCAGGACCTTGGCAACATCAGTCTGTATGACCTACCACTAAGCCATGACTGCCATACAAGAATGCAGTGCTAAAATAAATATAACATGTAATAGTAGGAATCAACATAAAGGCAATATAGGAGGTGTACTACCCAATACATTTCAGGTAGAGTTTTAATGGCCAAATTACTGGATTCCCACACTAGTTCAGTGTTAACAGAAACAGCCCTACTAATTGTTCGCTTGTACATAATAATGTGATGTAATGTACACATAAAAAGATATGTAAATGTACACATACATATATATAAATATACAGTAATACATATGAAATACAGTCGTAGGTGTCAGTTTCCATACACACTCACTACAGGAGACAGTGAAGATAAATGTAGCAGCCAGAATCTGCAACACAGCCTGACCCCTCTGAGACCCACTAACCCTTTTAACTGCTTAAAGGTGGCTTCAGCACTTTGATTGACAGGTCCTGTACTCATTTTGAAGGTTTGGAAAGAAAAATAAAGTCCCACTGCCAGTCTCAAACCCAGGACCTTGGTAACATTAGTCTGTATGACCTACCACTTAGCCATGACTACCACGTGAGACCCTCGTGCTAAAATAAATATAACATGTAATAGTAGGAATCAATATAAAGGCAATATAGGAGGTGTACTACCCAATGCATTTCAGGTAGAGTTTTAATGGCCGAATTACTGGATTCCCACACTAGTTCAGTGTTAACAGAAACAGCCCTACTAAATGTTCGCTTGTACATAATAATGTAAGGTAATGTACACATAAGAAGGTATGTAAATGTACACATACATATATATAAATATATAGTAATACATATGAAATATAGTCATAGGTGTCAGTATCCATACACACTCACTACAGGAGACAGTGAAGATAAATGCAGCAGCCAGAATCTGCAACACAGCCTGACTCCTGTGAGACCTACTAACCCTTAACTGCTGGAAGGTGCCTCCAGCACTTTGATTGATAGACCCTGTACTCAATTTGAAAGCAAAATACAAGCATACTAGTAGGCCCTACCACAAGACCATTGTAACACTAGTCTGTATGACCTACCAGCAAGACATGACTCTCATACAGGAATATAGTGCTAAATAAGTGGAACATGTAATAGTAGGAATAAAGATAAAGGCAATATAGTATGTGTACTACCCTAAGCATGTCAGACAGACCTTCACTGTCCCAATTACTGGATTCCCATACTAGTGTGTGTTAACAGAAACAGCCCTGAAAATTGTTAGCTTGTACCCAATATTGTCAGCTAATGTACATATATGACAGTATGTATATGTACACATATGTATATATAGCAATACATAATAAATATAGTTGTGGGTGTCAGTATGCATACACACTCACTACAGGGAACAGGTGGGAGAAATGCAGCAACCTGAATTCACAACACAGCATGAAGCATGAGAGATGTACTAACCTTCACACTCACAGAACATTTTCCAACAGCATACCAGCATGGTCCACACCCTTACAATCTGAAAGGGCAACGCCTATCTCACATACCTTTTTATAGCACTGTCCTGAAATCACAGTGAGACATGCAATCAGTACACAACTGGCTGTATGCAATTAGCCAATGCTGCCTTACAATTGGTGCAGAGGCCATCACATGGGCCTATGCAGATACCTACAAAAGCATTCAGTACCCACACTCCACACATGCAATACAATCATTGCACAAACCTGAGAAACAGAGAGAGAGAGAGAAACAGAAATATGGAAATAAACAGACTGACAGCAGCAAAACCAGCAGCAGCAGCAGAAAACTGCAAGCAGCAAGCAGCATCACTGATACAGCAACAGCTGCCACAAACACAGGTAATGCAAAGTAGCAGGTTAATACTGTGTTTACTGTGACACCTCAAATGTATCATAGTTCACTATCTATAGGTATGTCCATGAGATAGGTTGTGTGTACATAGTCCTGAAATATATACATATGTAATATTGCTGTACATGTTGCCCATACTTAAAACTTCCATAGCTTAGAACACAAGGCCAATTGTGCATATGATGCAGTAGTTACCAGGGTCAGTAGAGGTTACTCCTCATTGGTGTGGGACCACTGTGTATGTATGGCACTGTTCAGGTACATATCCCGTAGTATGGCCAGGGATTAATATCAGTCTGTCATGTGGTGCTATGTCCTCCAGGAGTGAATGTAGCACACATCCAGGGATACCATTTCGTAACAGTCATGCTATGTGTTCTGCAATGATGAGGGTGGCTCTCACCTGGACATGTGAGAGGATAGGGAGGTTACAGTCATCTGGGATAACTAATACCACATGTGTAGGAGAATGGGGGGGGTACCTGCACCTAAACTGTCTGCAACAATGTTGCCAATATCTGTGCATTTGGTGAATGTGAAGCATCTTAACACTGCTGACCACAGATTCCTTGCCATCATGTGAATCTGCCCTGTGCTGCAGTAGCCTCCTACTATTGTTATACAATATGCCTGTATCTGTAGTCCACTGGACAGGATTAATAAGTGGTGTGCAGTTGTTCTGGGTTAGATATGTGTGTGCACAGTACATGCAGTATGTGGGATGTCTGTGGTAAGCATATGCAAAGGGGCCGGCGGTGTGTTGTTGCCTCCACTGGCCCAATGGGCTGCATGGATAGCATCACTGTCATAACTAGTGAATAACTGTGTAATTACATGCATACATAGCAAGGTAGTGTACTGTGCTTGTGGTGTTGTTCAGATATGTATATCCAGGCTGAGTAATGTGCGTCCACATCACAGGGTTGGATGGCAACACACATCCAGTATGTAGGGATGAACACCCAGAGTGTGTCAGACGTGTCACCTGTACAGACATATCTGTCCATTACCTGTGCATCCCCCACAACACACACACATGCAACATATGGCAGAAGTACTATAGCAGTACACACATGTTCATAGGTTCATACTATGCTATTTGCCCTAGGGCATTGGTAAGCCTAGTAGAATGTGTTTGTCTTCCACCACCCAATTACAAGTTATGCTGCTATGCCCTTGTCCGACGTTAGTATACTGTGCCTCTGTCTAACAGTGACATAGAAGTGATACCTGGGGTACAACTATGATCTCCATCCACTCATCCAGATTCCTATGGAAGAGAGTCAATGAGGGACTCTGCCTAACCTGTAGTGTGAGCTCATTACAGAGTGAAGGGAGCCTCTTGGTTAGGAATATGCCCCTCCAGCATGTCCATGTATGTCAGTGCTGAGGTCCAGGTCTCCTGAGCATGTGGCTGTATGGGACTCTGATTGCCTGAGGTGCAGCATGTTCATTACCACTGGGTAGGACATGGCTGTATATGGCATGCACAGATTGCCTCTGAACAGGCAGTATGCCACTGAGTCCAGCTGGATCTCCTTTACCTGGGCAGCATATGACATCTGTTTGAGCCATTGCATCCTCTTGATGAGGTACTGTTGTCCTGTACCAGTTGCTGTAGGTGTCTGGTTAGGTACATCCCAAAAGGTGCATTGTACGCAATTATAGGCCTGATGATGGATGAGTAAAGAGGCACAATGACCTCCCCTGCCATACATGTGAATCCCTCATGATTAGCTGGGCTATATAACATGTCTTTCAATCCACGTTGGCCATGTGGTTGACAAATGACAGACCGCTACCATGTTTCTTCCCCAGGTCCCCAACTACGTCTTCTGTACTCAATGGCCTAACACCTATGTTGTACTTTGCCACCAATGTGGAGGCATGGGAATCTGCATTGAATACTGATACTCCCCTCCCTTGTTCAAGTGTTGGGGCCGACAAGAATGGTAACAGCTATAACTTGGTAGTACTGGTGTGCTCCTGTGAAACCTGAAACAGGTTTATGTTACTGCACAGATATCGATGTCCAGAATGCTAAGTAGGGTTTTGAGTGCGTGCATCCTGAGGTCTAGACTTCCGGTGTTGAGTAGCATCACTCTTACTTCCTCATCCTTTGTGATACAAATGGATGTGGGTTTGCCTTATGAGCCTTGCCTAATACAGGCACTATGGGTGTAGCAAGAGGCTCCGCCAAATTCCAATAGGACAGGGGTGACAGGTGCAAGCTGTCCCTAGCAAAGCATACCACCCCAAGATGGCAGGCATTGGCACACCTGTGAATGACACCAGTATGTCAGTCAATTGATGGAAGGGATCATCGTGCCTTGATATTGTGGCATTGTTCTTGGTGAGGGTAGGGTGCTACTCAAGGTCAGGGTCAAACTGTCTTGGGCTACGTGCTCAGAGAGCTCTGTACTGTCTCATGTCATGTAGTCCAGGGAGGTATGTGTCAGGTCATTCACACCAGCATGGACATTGACTGAGTCATACCTGTACTTGCCTTGGGGTTACCTGAGTGTTTGTGTTATGTGGCAGGTCATAGTGCCCGACAGGCTGCACACCGTTACCCTCACCTCGTTAAGCCTGGTGAACGTGATGTTAGTGTGCCTGATGATAGAGGCACCTAGTACAGGTGTATGAGGTGTGTTGTTTACTGTTAATGGCTGTGAGTGTTCAGCACATTGGCTTTGTGTGATATGTGTTGCACGTGTTCGTTTCCGTGGTAGTGGTTGCCTGACTGTCTGCTTAGGAGGTCTCTGCTGCATAGGCAGTCCCGTAGTCCGAGCCTACAAGTATGTTCATGTGTGATCATGTGTTAGTTCTGCTGTCGTGGTAGGTCTATGTGAGACTGGAAGTGTAGTGAGTGTGGTTTCCCAAGCCACCTGACTGTTTATGGCGGTATTGAGTAGACAGAGCCTAGCCTCCAGTTTGGTATATGGTTGCATCACTCACATGACTTTGAATTTGTTGTTAGGAGGAGGGGGTTGTCTGTGTACATGCAGCTGTTCTAACATTGTCTCTGGAGTACCACACTCACCAGCTGGACTGGGGAGGGAACTGACAACTGACCTCTGGACATGCTAGAATACTATTGTGAATTCCATAATTGAAAACAAGGTCCAGTGGGGAGTGAGGGTGTACTGATATTACCTACAATTGCTGACTGATATAAAAGCGTCAGTGAGCAAGTGCTAGGTAACCTAAGTGCAATGTGTCACAATTAAGTAAATGCAACAATGACAAGCAGTCACTTGCTGTCATGTGTAACATGGAAGTACGTACAGTAAGCAATGCAGATATCAGTAGTGAGTCACAGACGTGTTGAGAAGCTGTGTATTATGTGGAAGTAGCATACCAGTGAAATAACAAGCTAACAAATAACAAGCATATAAACAAAGGTAGATCCAGGAGGCCTGGATGTAGTGTTTGCTACAGCAAACAAAGTGTAGCAATGTCAGTAAGATACAGCTCAGATATGCAGGCACTATAAACCTGAAACCAGATGTCCCCAGCTATGAATGGCAGAGTACAGCCTATTGTCACACACGAGTGCAGACCACAAACCTTGTTAATGTTAAATAACTGGCCTGAAGGCCAACTGTCTATACCAGAACTAATACACTTGTACACTGGGCCCTCAATCAGCAGTTCCCAACTTCAATGGATGAAAGATATGTGTCCTGCCACCACAGTGCTTGCCACAAACCTCCCTAATGTAAAACAACTGGTCTGAAGGCCAAGTGCTTAGTCCAAATGACTTAGAATGATAGCTACACTGTAATCAAGTTACAACCAAGCAGTAATAAGTACAATTTAATACTCCCTGTATAGAATGCGTACCATGTATTGCTGAGATACTATGCTGATAACCTGTTTGTGTACCTTTCCAGATCAACATGGCTCCAAAAAGGAACCCAGTATATTCTGCTGCAGAGGATGACGTGATTCACCAGAGCCTGGTGCGTGACTATGCCATCCTGTTCTCACGCACCACCCAGAATCAGCAGGAGAGGTCTGCACTGTGGCAAAACCTAGTTAGCAGGATAAATGATGTTGGCATGCATGATAGGACATATGAGCAGGTGAGACATCACTGCAGTGATTTGATTAGAAATGTCCGCCAGCATGCTGCAGATATCCGCAGGCAACAGGTTGCCACAGGTGGGGGGTGGCCACACATCCCCCCCTCACCAGACAGGAGGGGCTACTGCTAAGTGTTGTGGATCCAGCCCCAGAACAACAACAGCAACAGTCATGCATCATGATGGAGGTTGGATCCACACAGCAGCAAGACACCAAGCGTGCAGGTAAGATGCCATATTTATTTATTGTTATTACTTTTACATTTGTTGACCAAGATAGTCTAGCTGGATATATGTCCACTTTCAGTAGAGGCCTGGGGAGAAAAGCTCCACACATAACATAATAAAGGCAGACAGACAAGTTGTTAATACAGACAGCCAACATAACAGAAATATACACCAGCCTGTTAATTAAATCAACATACATTTAAGGAACTCAAACAGTTTAGAGTCATACACAATGTACTGTCGGTTTCAAAGCAATTCTACCTAAAGCATAACGGTTATGCAGTAAGGCAAAAGCCATATAGATAATACTTAGGGCTCAGAAGGGTAGAGAAGTAGAAGGAGTATGAAAGATAAAATAATAGGGAAGAGGCAGGAGTCAAGAAGGGAAGTGAGGAAAAGAAGGAAGACAGTCAAGAGGAGGTGGGAGGGATGGAGAAGTAGGTCAGAGCATACAAGGACATCAAGGTGAAAGAAACAGGGTAGAAGCTAGTTTCTATGCACAATGAGGGGTTAAAGGTAAAGAGAGAGTGGGGAGAGGGATGTTAGCCTGGAGTCCAACAAGAACAAAGCCAGTGGTTTTGGAAGTACAGTTTGAGTTGTCGTTTGAAGAGAGGTAAGGGTGAGATTAGAGTTAACTCCTGGTATGTACATATGACTGTTCTGTACACTGTTACTTCATGCATGCATAAGGTGTGCATGTGGTATGTATATGTCATCATGATATGTAATTGTGCATGTGTGATACAGACATTATAAGCAGCTGATGTGTATAAGGGAACTAGTGTACTACTGTACTGTATCATTTGCAAAACAAATGGCACACTTGTGCCCACTGACATTACTCTCTTCACACTTCCAGGTCCCACCCATCTAGCAACGAGGCAGGCCATACATGCTGGTGAGTGTTTTTAACATTACCTGAAAAACAATTTATAATACTAGTAAGAGTAGTGTAACTCTGTAGTAGACATGCTGGTGAGTGAGTTAATAATACCTGTAATACCCAGTTGTACTAAATTAAGAGTAGTGTAACACGGTACTGATGTGTGTGTTTACTGTGGGGTGTGCATGTGTGTGAGTGTGCCTGTGCCCATGTGTGCATGTGTGTTAGTGTCCATGAGTGCATGTGTCCATTTCTGAAAGTGTGCATTAGTATTGAAGTGCATCTCTGTCAAATATGTGTTGAGACTGTAATCTGTGTTCCCTGTTTTCCTCCCGTAGGTTCTGGTGCTGCTCTGGTGACCTGCAGTAGGGAACCTGAATCTTGTGCCCCAGGTACTGATGATGATGAAATGTCTGTAATGGTGCAGGAAGGTGTGTCTGGGTCTGCCATTGGTCAGCCAATTGACAGTACACAGCTGTCAACCCCGTCAATGCGCACAGTCATCCTGCCGTTACATCCTTTGTCACCATTGTCCCTAGGTGATGGACAGTCTGCAGTGGGCATAGATCAGGGTAATGTGGTACCTGTGGTACATGCATCCCCACAAGGCAGCCATGAGCAGGGTCCTCCAATGGTACCACGCAGACAGTTGCCCATGGGTTCTCGTGGGGGCATCCGTGGCCGTACTGCCTCTGGCCGACGTGCCCAAGGAGGTATGTCAACCTCCACTATGTTTTGAACTGTCATGCAGGCACAGGCACATATGGAAAGGTACACCAGACAGGGTCTGAGGGAGCTGAGAGCATGTCACACAGCCATGACAGACGGCATGCATGACGTTGCGAATGCTATCCGTAACTTCACAGATGTCGTTGACAGACGTTGTGGGGGCATAGAACAGCTGCTCCACAACCAGATGTCCATGGGCCAGGGCGATGGTGTGCGTTTGCGACGTCGACGTGGCCGTATGCCAGCAACAGCACCAGCTGGCAGTGGCCGTGGACGACAACAGGCCCACTCACGCACCTCAAGTGCCAGCACCAGCCCCAGCAATGCTGGGTCTGTGCTGTCATCAGGACACCCCAGGAGACCACGTGCACGTGGCTCTGGACAGTCCCAACAGGGAACTGTGTCCAGTCAACACACCCCTGCTTCTGACGACAGTACCCAGTCTGGGTTAGTACCGGATATGGCCCATAGCACCCCTGCCAGGCACAGGTACCATGTCCGTGCCCACAGACACTGATCTGGATGACCTGACAGGTGCAGTCTGTGGCTGTCCACAAAACCCTGTACATGGCAGCCATTATGTGGGACTGTTTGCGTGCTTACACACATGCAGAAACCTAACACCTAGGGCAAAGACATACACACACACACTGCACCAACACTGGTCCACCCTGTACTGCTGCCCCTCACAAACACACATACACACACATGTCAATTGGTGTCACCAGTGGCTGGCTTGGGCATACCTAACCCACACCCTGTGCATATGATGACACTGTGCCACCTCCTGCATACTACAACATTGGTGCAGGAAAAGGTAAACACATTGCTGATGCACAGGTGACTACATAGATGTGTATAAGTAGTAACATGTTTGTAACTGTTCACTGTTCCAGTATGATTGTGTGTATATCCCAGCAGTCCTGCTGCAGTAACTGTATGAATGTCCTCAATTGTTATCTGCACCCACACTACTTACCAAAGTGTACCAGCTGCACACCATCACATGCTAACATTGACCATGGGAATGCACATCATGTGCTGTTATGTAGAATCAGCTATATGTATCTGTTCTGTCACACATGCATTTATACACACCCTGTTACCCACACACATGCACATGCTCACCTGCCATTCCCATTATTTATTACCCTACATGAGTAGCTGTCGATACATGACAGGTACACATTTGAGAAGTGCACTATGTTGTTTACTACTGACTTCCTCTTCTCTACCTGTACTCACAGGGTGCAGGCAACCTCATCAGTTCAAAGATGTAATGTGCATCAGGTACTGTGGTACCCTGATTGCCACATCAAACATGTTTCCCATACGGAAATGCACACACAGACACATCCCACATCCACACACTTGCCACATTCAGGCTTCAAAACGCTATCAAGGTATATTCTGGTACATGTGCGTGTTACAGTAGCATGTAACACTATACTGAGAACTGGCAGTTGTCTGTTGTCATGTTATTTGTATAGAATAAAAGAATTGTTTGATTATCTTACTTCGTTTTGTGGACATTACTTGAAGAAGTGTTACCTTACATGTGTTATTGGTACCACCACCTTCTCTTTTGTAGTTTTGTTTGTATAGGGTGCTGTCAACATCACTGCTTGTTAAGGGTAATGAGCACCCTCCAGTGCATAGCCCCATGTGGCAAAAGCCACATCCCACCCCCATCATTGTGCACACACACTAACCCCACCCACAGTAAAACACATACTTTCCATTTGCAAGATTTAAACCCATACCTAACTGTGTTATGACAGTAGAAACAGACACATTAGCAGAGTGTGCTATTTGCAGTAGGTGGGGAAATCCTTTCTAATGCTGTACTTAGAGGGTGCTGACATCATCTGTGTGTAGGAGGAGGGATGTGCACCCTCTAGTGTGTTCTCCCAGTTGGCAAAAGGCACTTACCCCTCCCAGCATAGTGCACACACATAAACCCCACTCATACTAACACACATACATTCCCTTTGCAGGATTCAAACCCCTGCCTAACTATGTTATGACACTGGAGAAAGATGCATTAGCAGAGCGCGCTATGCGAATTACTGGAGGACTTTAATACAGGTAATATAGTTATAGAGTCCTGACATCATCAGTGTTTCAAAAGGGGGATCTGCATCCTGTACTGTACTGTCACAGTTGCTAATAGGGGCATTTCCCACACACACACATCGATGTGTTCGAGGTTTGCATATGTGGGGGATCCAGTACTCCAGTGTGATTAGTATATGGTTTGATTGCAACAATGAGGGATATACTCCCAGTGGTGAGCATTTTGTACTCATACTAGACCTGATCATCACAAACATATCTGCCCCTCTTGTGGGAAGGTTGGTTACCTGTTCCATAGCTAAAGAATAAACAAACAAGAAGGAACCACAGAACTACAAAATCCCACGGAGACCTTGCCAAGAGCCAACAAACCACACCAGGCTAATCTTAACGCAATTTATTAAGTCAAGCGTTTTCGCCACAACGCTGTTGTGGCTTCCTCAGAGACATTAAAACAAGTAAAAAGAAACTCCGTAAATAGTCAAATACAGGAAATGACATAAATTAAAATTCACTGAAGCAGGATATTACAAAACGTAAGCAATGTCACAAAAGTTAAACCAACTTGAACTCGTATTTAAAATAAAAAAGTTTTTTTTTAAAAAGTTTTTTTTAAAACAAAGCTGTCTACTCACATCTATCCCAAAAAGAATTTTAAATTAAGTTGTGGTATACCCCACAACTTCATTTGGAATAATTTACATGAGTTTACATTAGGTAATTAAAACAGTGCAGCATGAAAATATATGTATATATTAACAAGTATTTATAAATAAGTGTTTATAAATAAAATGAAATAAGCAGAAGTGTTCCTATCTTAAATAGCTCCTTAGTTTCAAAACGGGGGAAATGTTGCAATTAACATTAAGTCCAGGATGCCAAAAGGCATCAAGTCTCAATTGCCATTCCAATTCGCGGTTCTCAAGTATCAGCGAAAATGGGCCCCCCCCCCCGGATTTTTAATGGAACTTGGTCTATGGCCATAAAGTGAAAACTGTGACCTGGGTTTAGGTCAATATGCTTAGCCAATGCGTTGTCACCTTTTCTGTTTTTAATAGCATACATGTGTTCGTATATACGGTCATGGACCCTACAGTCCATTTTACCGATGTAAAAGGCGGAACAGCAATCACACAATGCTATATAGATTATTGACCTACTCTCCCAGTTTAAAGGGAAACAGATGGTATATTTCTTTTCCCTAACAGTGAAAGTTTCGCCTGTTTTTACCCTATTGCACCAATTACAAAATCTGCAAGGGTACATACCTTTCTGTTTATTGAAACTATGTTGGGACATATCTCTTTGCAGCAATTCCTTAAGATTACTAGCCATTTTGAATACAAACACAGGAGAACTCCCCAATTTTTCCACTAAAAAGGTATTATTAGCAATAAAATGCCAGTTTTTCCGTATGATAGATAAAATACCTTTAGAATTTTTACTAAAAGTTGTGACAAAGCTCAAAGCGAAGTCAAGTCCTTCACCTGGTGTAGCTGACTTTACTGTTATGTCAAGGCTTGTGCTCGTAATGGGAGTACACCCAGGACCAGTAGGATACTGGGAGGTAGGGTATGGTTGAGGCAATAGAGGTTTATAAATGCCATTAACCCTTTTGAAATCAACCTCTTGAATCAAGTCATTCAATAGTGAAGCAGGATAACCACGATTTGTGAACATTTCTCTCAAAAGTTCACATTCTTTCCTGAAATCTCCAATCGTACTGCACATTCTCCCTGCCCTTACCAACTGTCCTTTTACTATAGAACGTTTTTGTTGGTACGGATGAAAACTAGAATAGTGCTGGAAGGAGTTGCAGTACGTTGGTTTCCTATACACAGTTGATGTAATAACTTTGTTTTTTACATCCTTCACTAACTTGACATCAAGATAGTCTATCTCAAATAAAGAGAAATTGGATGTAAATTTCAAGAATTCTGTTGTCGAATTCAATGAATTTACAAAAGCATCAGCCTCTAATTTACAACCTTTAAACATGATGAAGATGTCGTCAAGGAATCTGGTATAATATTTCACAAAGCTCATCAATTCAGGTGCCTTGTGTAAAAAGTTAATCTCCCAAAAACCCATAAAGTAGTTGGCAACACTCGCCCCGCAGGGCGAGCCCATAGCGACACCTTGTTTTTGAAGAAAGTAATCACCATTAAAGATGAAGTAATTAGAAGAAAGAACTATGTCCAGTAGTTCGGTTACCAGATCCACTTCCAGCCTAGAGGCTCCGATATCTCTTAACAGGAGGCCTATCCACTCGATAGCCTCCTGATGTGGGATCGATGTATATAGATCTACCACGTCGATGGTCAAGAAATTGCATTCATTGCCAAAGGGTGTTGCATTAATGTTGTCTAAAAAAGACCAAGAATCCTTACAAATACTAGAAATGGATTTAATGTGTTTGGACAGAATGTTGTCAATAAGTTTGGAACACGGATACGTGATAGATGACCTCCCATCAATCAGAGCTCTCATAGGTGGATTGTTGATATCCTTGTGGATCTTGGGGATACCGAACATAACTGGAATTTTTGGTAAAGTGATATCAATATAATTAAATGTATCAATATCAATTTTCCTTTCAAGAAGTAAATCACGAAAGTAACCCCTAATCCTGTGATATGCTCCATTAACCTCGCTCATAGAAGACCTAATATAAGCTGGGGAATTCAGAACATTTAACATTTTTTCGTTATAAGTAGGGTCATCAAATAGTACGAGACCACCTCCTTTATCCAGTTTAATCAGCCTTACCGGTAAACGGCAAAGGTCATCTAGGAGAGAAAGTTGTTCCTTAGTGATGTTAGTAGTCCCTCTATCAGCATAATATTGTGTGTTATTAAGTTGATGTCTAAAATCAACCTCACAAATACTCTCGAAAAGATGAAGGTGAGCATGAAGTGGGGGGTTAAACACACTAGGTAATTTAAGGGATGTCATGGATGTATCTACATCGTTATTAGAGGCTGATCTAGATATACCTGAATCATTGTTGAACAGCAGTTTTAAATTTAACTTATGGACAAAACATTTAAGCTCAATGATGTCCCTAGAAATATTACTCTGTCTACTGGGGACAAATGTGTTCCCGTAAGCCAAAAGTTCAAGTTGATGTCAAGTTAGTGAAGGATGTAAAAAACAAAGTTATTACATCAACTGTGTATAGGAAACCAACGTACTGCAACTCCTTCCTGCACTATTCTAGTTTTCATCCGTACCAACAAAAACGTTCTATAGTAAAAGGACAGTTGGTAAGGGCAGGGAGAATGTGCAGTACGATTGGAGATTTCAGGAAAGAATGTGAACTTTTGAGAGAAATGTTCACAAATCGTGGTTATCCTGCTTCACTATTGAATGACTTGATTCAAGAGGTTGATTTCAAAAGGGTTAATGGCATTTATAAACCTCTATTGTCTCAACCATACCCTACCTCCCTGTATCCTACTGGTCCTGGGTGTACTCCCATTACGAGCACAAGCCTTGACATAACAGTAAAGTCACCTACACCGGGTGAAGGACGTGACTTCGCTTTGAGCTTTGTCACAACTTTTAGTAAAAATTCTAAAGGTATTTTATCTATCATACGGAAAAACTGGCATTTTATTGCTAATAATACCTTTTTAGCGGAAAAATTGGGGAGTTCTCCTGTGTTTGTATTCAAAAGGGCTAGTAATCTTAAGGAATTGCTGCAAAGAGATATGTCCCAACATAGTTTCAATAAACAGAAAGATATGTACCCTTGCGGATTTTGTAATTGGTGCAATAGGGTAAAAACAGGTGAAACTTTCACTATTAGGGAAAAGAAATATACCATCTGTTTCCCTTTAAACTGTGAGAGTAGGTCAATAATCTGTATAGCATTGTGTGATTGCTGTTCCGCCTTTTACATCGGTAAAACGGACCGTAGGTTCCGTGACCGTATATACGAACACATGTATGCTATTAAAAACAGAAAAGGTGACAATGCATTGGCTAAGCATATTGACCTAAACCCAGGTCACAGTTTTCACTTTATGGCCATAGACCAAGTTCCATTAAAAATCCGGGGGGGCCCATTTTCGCTGATACTTGAGAACCGCGAATTGGAATGGCAATTGAGACTTGATGCCTTTCGGCATCCTGGACTTAATGTTAATTGCAACATTTCCCCCGTTTTGAAACTAAGGAGCTATTTAAGATAGGAACACTTCTGCTTATTTCATTTTATTTATAAACACTTATTTATAAATACTTGTTAATATATACATATATTTTCATGCTGCACTGTTTTAATTACCTAATGTAAACTCATGTAAATTATTCCAAATGAAGTTGTGGGGTATACCACAACTTAATTTAAAATTCTTTTTGGGATAGATGTGAGTAGACAGCTTTGTTTTAAAAAAAACTTTTTTAAAAAAAACTTTTTTATTTTAAATACGAGTTCAAGTTGGTTTAACTTTTGTGACATTGCTTACGTTTTGTAATATCCTGCTTCAGTGAATTTTAATTTATGTCATTTCCTGTATTTGACTATTTACGGAGTTTCTTTTTACTTGTTTTAATGTCTCTGAGGAAGCCACAACAGCGTTGTGGCGAAAACGCTTGACTTAATAAATTGCGTTAAGATTAGCCTGGTGTGGTTTGTTGGCTCTTGCCAAGGTCTCCGTGGGATTTTGTAGTTCCATAGCTAAAGAATGTCTGATCTATGGGAACCCTAGAGCTTGGGTATTGTGGCTTGTGTAATGTTCACAGTCTATGTTTGGGTAGCTGATGTCACCCAGTATGATGGTGTTTGCAGAGAAATCTATACTCTCCTGTTTCAGCATGAAGGCTGTGTGGGAGTCCTGAGTTTGAGAGGGTGCTGTAAGAGCTCCTCTGTGTCTCTTTCCATGTGGTCCAGGGAGGTATGTCTCAGGTTGTTTGCACCAGCATGGACAATGACTGCCTCATAGTTGTACTTGCTGTGGAGTGACCTGTGTGCCTGTGTTATGTGGCACATTCTATCACCCGACAGGTAGCTAAATGTGACCCTCACCTTGCTCTGTCTGGAGGGCGGCACGTCTGTCAACAGCTCATGTCAAGCAAGTTCATACCCCTCATAAATGATGTGGAAACCTTCAAAGGCCCCAGGCCTGTTGAAAATATGGACCAGACTGCAGATACCTGTATAAAGGCATTCTATGGACACATTCAGGAATGCATGGATCATGACACCACATATGAAAGCATGACCCAATTCTCCAAAGGCAGATGTCCTGGGTGCCGGACACCAGCCATACACACACTATACAATAGAAGGATGATGCCACTACATGATACAACAACCTCCCAAAATGTGAAGGCACCATTGATGAGTATTGGAAGACAACTACAGGCACCCATACGATTGTCTAAGGCCATCTTTGAGAGAAGATTCCACAAGCCACTGAGGATAATCACAAGGCTGTCTGTAGTTATGTTAGGAACCTGGGTGGTACTACCCAGATATGCTCAGAGGTAATCCAAGATGTCACACAAAATACAAAACACACAGACATTGCCATCATCCTAGTGGACAGGTTCACTGCTGCCTTCTCCCCCCCACCACACCGAAAGGGCAAATATGTCTTGCAGCAGAGTGCTGCCCCCCCTGACATCACAGATGCTCAGGTAAGAGATGCCCTTCCCAAAGCAATAAACACTGCATCAATGGGACCAGACAGTGTCCCAGGCTGTGTCCTACATGAACCACAAGAAGAGCTACACCCAGACATAACACCACTGTTCAATCCCAGACTTACTACGTGATATGTGGCCAGAGAGTGGCGTACAGCAACAGTGGTCCCTCTACATTCAGGTGGTGCCTTCATGGATCCTGGACACTATTCGCCCCATATGTCTGACTAGCTTTGTCTGCAAAGCTATGGCAAGGATCATCATGAACCTCACATATCTAGATATTGTGTACCTACAGACATGTCACCATACACAGTTTGGCTTTGTTAATGGCAGATCCTGCCTCTCAAACCTGTTTGATTTCTTTGGAACAGTCACCAAGGCTACTGTCAAGGGGAAGGAGGTCTACACAGCCTACCTGGACCTTGCATAAGCCTTTGATACCATACCCCACTTGTGCATTCTAGGGAAGCTCACCAGTGTACATATTAACCCCTATGTCACTATGGTTATTGCACAGTGGCTCAAGGGCAGAAAACACATGGCTAGACTTGCTGGAGCCATGTCAGCCTCCAACCTGGTACAAGTGGTGTCCCACAAGGCTCAGCCCTGGGAGCTGTCATGTTCATTATATATTTATCATAGGTACAGGCCAACATGGAAGTACTGTGGCTGAGCAAGTCGCAGGTGACTGCAAACCGGACGCCATAATCAACTCTCCAGCTAACACACGCATCCTCCAAAAGGGCCTCCTGCAAACACACGACTTGTGCCACAGCCATGGGCTCAAGGTGAATGACAGAAAGCGTATAGTCATCCCCTTTGTCAAACACAAAGTGACCACAAAGTACCACATATGTGTTAATCCATTAAGTGCAGACGAAGGAATTATGGACCTTGGGGTACACAGGTTGATAGCATTCTACCATTTGACAACAACATGGACAAAGTGGTTATGTAAGCATGTTATATGGGCCACATCATCATGATGGGACCCACATGTAGATCAGGGGAGGACATTGTGCCCCTTTACTCATCCCTCATCATGCCCATAATTGACTATGATGAACCTGTCGGCATGCACCTTACCAGACACCTGCAGCAACTGCAGATACCACATACGTACCTTGAGAGGAGGATCAAAGGGCTCAAACAGATGCCACATACTGACTGGTTAAAGAAACAGCAGCACTACTCAGTGGCATACTGCCTCTCCATAGGCAATCTGTGCCTGACATATAAAGCCATGTCAAACCATCACTTAATGGCCATGCTGCACCTCAGAATATCCAGATCCCATCAGGATACACGCTGGAAAGACTTGAACCTCAGGAGTGATATACATAGGACATGCTGGAGGGGCACATTCACAACTCAGAGGCTCCCTTCATTCCTGAATATTATCCCAATAGAGGTTAGGCAGAGTGACTCTGTGACTATCTTCAAGAGTGATATTAATGACTGGATGTGCCATTGTAGGGTTACCCTGGGTATCACTTATGTGTCACTGTGAGACAGAGGCACAGTATACTAACCTTGGAAAAGGGCATAGCAAGACAGATTTACAATGCATGTTGAAAGCCACACACATTCTGGCTAGGTGGATACATGCCCTGGGCAGATATCCCTGTATGAACCTATGGACCTATGTATCTTGTTCACCATTGGCCCTATGTGCTGTTAATCACCAATGCAATCTCAATACTATGGTAGCATGTGCAAAGGTCAGTTGTCAGTCACCTCTATGGTACAGTTGTGGGATATGTGTGTCATGTAGTAATGTCACAGCTGCCACATGTACACAGTCAACCCTATCTCCTACCCATGGATGTATGACACATGTATGAGATGGAAACACATGGCCAAACTGTGGACTAAGCACTCTGAACCCAGTACTGGCATAACCTGTCTGGTGGCATGAAATACTACAGTGACAGCAATACCAATCTGATGTGGACCTACACGGACAGCAATACAAGCATGGAAACACACCGGGTCAGTTGTGGAGCCTAAGGATAGCATCCTGCATGACTGGCAGACATCTCTGCAGCTGGCACACAGGCATACATTAGGCCTGCACACAGCACACATAACACATAGCACACAAATCATGTGTGTCAAACAAGCACAGTCTGTACAGCTATACAACACTACTGCCGCAGTTGTGTTAGGTACTGTTATTGTCCAGTACAGTGATAACATGCTCACCAGGCTGGACAATGTGTAGGTCACAGTGATATGCTCATGGGGCACTGTGGTCCACCACATAACACAAACATACAGGTCAGTCAGATGCATGGACACATATGACTCAGTCATTGTCCATGACACCACAGCTGATGTGGGATGTCCCTCACTGGGATACAAGATAGGGAACATGGAAGGGATCACTGAGCAAGTGACACAGGCTGGTAGACCCCTGATCTTGGTTGGCATCAGACCCTCACCAGGGATTCTGACATATTACTGAATGCTAATGAATTAGTGTAGCTACAACACCCTAGCTGAACGGTTCTTAGCATGCAGTCACTGCATTGCTATGGAATAACGTCTTACCACTCCCACAACAGGTGGAAACATGCAGCACCTGTACATCAACAACATGTAGACTATATGCCCCAGACCAGGTGTGTATCCCTCACTACTAGGCTGATAGCATCTACATCTCACACTGTATATACACATCCCACATGCAGCACCTGCAGAGAAGACCACAGTCATAATGTTACCCTGTGCAAATACCATGTATTCACATGTGGCAGGCATCACACATGGTAACTATTGAAGGTCACAGGTACATATGTGTATTTGGCATACACATACATCATGTGTGCATTGCCATAACTGGTTTAATCAATGTCATGCATTATTGTGAGGGACAACCCGCACACATGGGCATTCTGTGTGGGCAAAACACACGTGGCATGTCTGTAATCAAAAGCCATACATAATTGTGATATCGTTTAGAAAGGGGTATGTGCATCCTGTAGTGTGTTTTCCCAGTTGCCAAAAGGGATATTTTAGTCATACATACTTACCCCCCCCCTTCACACACACTTGCTGGATTCAAACCCCTACCTAACTATGTTATGACAGTAGAGATGGACGCATTAGCACAGCGCGCTATTCACATTACTGGGAGATTTCCTTTACCTTGATATACTTATAGGGTGCTGACATCATCAGAGTTTAGAAAGTGGAATGAGCATCCTGTGGTGTGTTTTCCCAGTTGCCAAAAGGGATGTTCCTTTCATACACACCTACTTGCTGGATTCAAACCCCTACCTAAGTATGTTATGATACTAGAGACGGACGCATTAGCGCAGCACGCTATTTGCATTACTGGGAGATTCCCTTTCCCCTGATATACTTATAGGGTGCTGACATCATCAGAGTTTAGAAAGTGGAATGAGCATCCTGTGGTGTGTTTTCCCAGTTGCCAAAGGGGATATGCCCTTCATACACACCTATACACACACTTACACCCCTTCACACACACTTGCCACTTGCTGGATTCAAACCCCTATCTAAGTATGTTATGACACTAGAGACGGACGCATTAGCGCAACGCGCTATTCGCATTACTGAGAGATTCCCTTTCCCCTGATATACTTATAGGGTGCTGACATCATCAGAGTTTAGAAAGTGGAATGAGCATCCTGTGGTGTGTTTTCCCAGTTGCCAAAAGGGATGTTCCTTTCATACACACCTACACACACACTTACCCCCCTTCACACACACTTGCCACATTCAAACCCCTATCTAAGTATGTTATGACACTAGAGACGGACGCGTTAGCACAGCGTGCTATTCGCATTACTGGGAGATTTCCTTTCCCATTATATACTTATAGGGTGCTGACATCATCAGAGTTTAGAAAGTGGAATGAGCATCCTGTGGTGTGTTTTCCCAGTTGCCAAAAGGGATGTTCCTTTCATACACACTTACACACACTTATCCCCCTTCACACACACTTGCCGGATTCAAACCCCTACCTAACTATGCTATGACACTAGAGACGGACGCATTAGCAGAGCGCGCTATTCAGATTACTGAGAGATTCCTTTTCTCCTGATATACTTATAGGGTGCTTACATGATCAGTGTCTAGAAAGGGGAATGAGCATCCTCTGGTGTGTTTTCACAGTTGCTAGGAGTAACATTTGGACCAAGTGTGTGAGCATGCCCAGTTTAGCATTCCCATGGCATGCTGTGTGAAAGATGTCTCATTTATCTAAGTGTGTGAGCATGCCCAGTGTGGGCTTTCCATATGTTGAACTCTGCAGCCCATCACATTTGTGGATGAGTGTGACCTTCAACAAATACCTCCAGTTTATGGTTGTGTGTTCTGTGCCATGTTGTGTAGTTACTGTCCAAATGCTTTTTGTGTGAACACAACAGGGAGTATACTGTGCCTGCAGGTTTTGCATGGGATACTTTGCACACAATTGTCAACATCCATTCATACTGACCTAACACTGTAGTACTGTATAGTGTAGTGGTTCAGTACTTTCACTGTGGTGGTCAGTATCCTGGGCTTTAGTCCTATCACTGCTTTACATTTCTATAGTGTGCACAACAGCCTGGTTAGGGTCCAGTTGTGCACATCTGCACAAAGGCGGTGCCTCTACAGACCATGGTAATTACTGCCCCATTGTAAGCTTAACAAGTCTAGTCTGCAAAGCTATGGAGAGGATCATAATTGAGCTCATAAACAAAGATATAGGGGACATGCAGACATTGTACCCATCCCATTTTGGCTTGGTCAAGGGCAGATCATGCCTTTTGTACTGGGTTGACATCTTCAAAACGGTCACTTAGGCCATTGTTGGGGAAAGGCAGTCCATACAGCCTACCTTGGCCTTGCAAACACTTTCAACACAATACCCCACTCAGGTATTGTGGAAAACCCTAACAACTGAAATGTAAACCCATATGTCACAAGATGGGTTGCAAACTGGCTTAAGGATGGGACCCACAGGGTTAGAGTTGCTGGCACTATGTTAGACTCCAGGTTGGTCACAGGTGGTGTCACACAGGGCTCAGTCCTTGGCCCCCTATTGTTTGTCATGTACTTCCCAGAAGTACAGGCCAACATGGGAGGACTTTGGCTGACAGTGTTTGCAGATGACTGCACACTGGGCGCCATAGTGGACAGTGCATCAGACACGGATATCCTTCAGAAGGGACTCACGGTAACTGATAGCTGGTGCCAGAGCCATGGCCTGAAGTCACAGTGCACAACATGTGTAGACATACCCTTCAGGAAAGGCAAGGTAACCCCAAACTACCATATAGGTGGCAATCCTCTAAGCACAGAGGAGGTTATCATGGACCTGGGGACCCAGGTTGACAGTCGCCGTTCTTCTGACACTCACGTTGCTAAAGTGGCTAGAGAGACCTTCTACATTGCCCACCTGATCAGGATGGGATTCACATCCAGATCTAGTGGGTCATTGTTCCCCTGTACTCTTCACTTATCAGACCGGTGATCGAGTAGAATGCCCTATTCTGGATGTATCTCACCCAACATCTGCAGCAATTGGAGACACCCTGAATGTCCCCCACCTAAAGGATCAAGGAACCCCAACAGCTGTCATATGCTGCCAGATTGAAGACACCCCCACTCTATTCACTCACATACCATCTACTTAGAGGTGACATGTGCCTGACATGCAAGGCCATGTCCAAACAGGGATTAATGGACATGCTCCACCTCAGAATAGGCAGATCCACCTGAACCACTAGTGCAAGTGACTTACACCTTAGCAGGGATGTACGTTGGACATGTTGGAGGGATGGAGTTATCACCCGGAGACTCCCTATGATGTGGAATACAATCCCGGTCCATGTGAGGCAGAGCACCTTGCTGGCTGTGTTCAAGAGGTATCTTGACCTGTGGATGGAAGGTCATACGTTTAACCCGGGGATCGTCACTGTGTCACTGCTGGAGAGAGGCATGACAAAATAATGGGCACAGTACTGTTTCCATGTAAGGGGTGGTGTACGCCAACAAACTCTGTGCTAGGCTTATACCTGCCTTAGGGAAGATAGCCTAGTATAAACCTATGTACCTATGAACCTATCTGACCATGTTGCATTATGTTCAGATGTGAACTACTTACAACAGCCTCATCCAACATCAGTAGTGTATTCCACAACATGGGTGTACATTGGCAAACACTACCGATGTGCCCTAGGCCATTTCTAATGCTAGTCGGAGAGTGTGTTTGTCCGTCAACACATTGTAAGTGTAGTTTGCCATGACATATGTCTTGTTTAGTATACTGTGCCTCTGTCTACCTGTGACATAACATTGATACCCAGGGTAAACCTCCCATCTCCCATCCACTCATTAGGATTCCTGTTGAGGGGAATCAACGAGTGTCTCTACGGACAACCTGTACTGGTAGTTTACTCATGCGTGGGGGTGGCTTCTGTGTTATGGATAATGCAGTACAGCCTGTCCTATGTATGTCAGTGCTGGGGTTCAGGTCCCTCATGTGCATAGCTCCCTGCCATTCAGATTGTACAAGGTGCAGCATGTGCATTGATTCCAGCTTGGACATGGCTTTCTACATCAGGCACAGCTTGCATCTGGGTGGACAGCATGGCAGTGTGTGGAGCTGCACTCTGTTTAATCAGGCGACACATTACATGTGTTCCAGCTCTTTCATACTCCTGGTGAGGTACTGTTGTGGACTTTACAGGTGCTGGATGTGTCTGCATGAGGTACACCCCACAGGGGCTGTTGTGGTCATTTCTAATGCTGATGAAAGATAACTGCAGAACCACGATGACGTTCCCTTAGCTAGATGTCAGAAAGCATGGACCATGCAATCACAAATAAAAACAGGACCCTCTCCACAAAGGGAAAGTGGCCTGTCTGGTGGACCCCAGCCATAAACAAACTGTATGACAGATGAGGGTTACTAATGCAAGACAGAGCTACATCTCCAAAAGGGAAGACAGCTGTGATCAGCACTAGTAGAAAGCTACATTATCTCATAAAGACATGCAAGGTCAACTTGGGGACATAAATCACCAAAGACAATGAAGGTAACCACACTGCTTTCTTCAGTTATGCCAGACACCTGGTTGGGAACCCTCAGATATGCTCAGAGTTGGTACACAACAACATATATTCCAGTGACCTGACAGATATTGGCAACATTCCGGCGGACAGCTTCAGTGCGATTTACCCCCTCCCTCACCCCCAAAATAAGATAGTTATCACTGCTGTATGTAACCTCACTGTCATCTTGGATGTCCATGTGAGAGCCGCACTCAGCAAAGACAAGTACACAGCACCAATGGGACCTGCTGGTATCCCCGGTTGCATGTTATGTGAACTCCAGAAGGAGCTGGACCCGTATATACAACTGCTATTTAACCTTAGTCTTGCTACAGGATATGTACCTGAACACTGGCGTACGGCAACAGTGGTCCCACTCCACAAAGAAGATGCCTCCACAGACCATGGCAACTACCACCACACAAGCTTAACCAGCCTTGTCTGCAAAGCTATGGGAAGAGTCATTATGGAGCTCTTACACTGACACATTGCTGACCTATGGACCCTTGTTCCCACCCAGTTCAGCTTTGTACAGGGCAGATCCTGCCTTTTGCACCTAGTTGACTACTATGAAACTGTCAGTAGGGCCATCGATGAGGGCTACACAGTCCACACAGCCTACCTGCACTTGGCTAAGGCCTGTGACACAGTACCCCACTCAGGCATCATAGCCAAGCTCAACAGCTGACATATAACAGCATATGTCACAGGATAGTTGCAAAATGGCTAAGAAACAGAATCCATAAAGTCAACATTGCAGGTGCCTTGTCAGATTCAAAGCCAGTCACAGGTGGTGTCCCACAAGGATGTGTCCTGGGACCCCTCTTAATTGGTATTTACTTTTCAGATGTGAAAGCAAACATAGGGGAGTTGTGGCTGACAAAGTTTGCAGATGACTGCAACCTAGGCACCATAGTGAATACATCAGCCGGCACACACATCCTACAGAATGCCGTCACAAAGGTGGATAGCTGGTGCCAGACGCATGCCCTGAAACTGAATGCAACTGATGTGTATTCATTCCCTTTGGGAGGAACAAAGTACCCACAAATCAATACATAGACAGCAACCCACTGAGCACAGAAAACAAATCAGACACCTGGGGACACATGTAGATAGTGACATCTCTTTTGACACCCCTGTTGCCAAAGTGGTTAGGAAGACTTTCTATCTTGCCCACCTTATCATGGAGGGTTTTCCATCCAGATCATAGGAGGTCATTGTTCCACTATCCTTCTCCCTTATCAGGCCCATGATTGAATACAAAGCCCCATATGGTATGTACCTCACCCAGCACTTGCAACAGCTGGAGAGACCCCAAAAGTACCTACCATGAAGATCAGGGTTCTTCAACACATGTCATATGCTTCCAGAATAGAGGACATCCAGCTCTATTCAGTGTCATACCGCATACTTACAGGTGACCTATGCCTGACATACAAGACCATGTCCAATCAGGATTTGGTGGACATGCTCCACTGCAAGCAATCCAAATCCACCAGAGCCATGAGAGCTGAGGATTTGAACCTCAGCACATACATGTATAGGACATGCTGGAGGGACAGAGTCATAACTCAGAGGCATCTCACACTCTAGCAGAGTATCCCAGTTCATGTTTGACAGAGTCCCTCACTGACTCTCTTCAGGAGACATCTGGACAACTGCATATGAGACAGAGGCACAGACTAGACAGAGGCACAGTCATGTTATTCAATTACGTCAGGAGTCATAATGTGTCACTACTAAGTCAGAGGCACAATATTCGAATCTATTCTGTACACTTATTACCACTATAAGGGGTGGCAATAGCCACATCACTATGGCTAGGCTTATACATGCACTAGGGCAGATAGCCTAGTAGTAAACTATGACACTATGAAACACTGGTGTATGTGTAGGTATTGTCAGTCAAGCACTATGATGTGGTTTGGGGGGCTTGATATCTCCCTGTATTCCAACATTGTTTTGTCTATTCCTTCTAGCATGTCTAGGGATCAGTTGCTAGTGTCCTCTCCTGCTCAGCTGGTGAACCTGGGAATATTGAGGCAATGTTACACTTGCCTCATGTACACTGACAACCCTCTCTTTCTCCCATAAAACACACATACATGTGAGAGATGCAACTATATAGCCAAAGTGGAGGCTGAGCTCTCTCAACATAGGACTAGCAAGACCAGAGAGAAGGTGAAGGTAACCACACACATCACAAACCCAGTCTCACATGGCACTATCACAACTTAAAATCATACACATAGACACACAAAGACATATTCAGAGGCTCTGATCATTATTCTACCAAAACGGCAGTGGCCACCACAGCAGACACTCACACAACTGCCTCCACAGGGCACAGCACATGCAACACATTGACCACAGAGTCGGTGTGCCAAACAGCCACAGCCCTTAAGGCCAAACACAATGCCAGACACACTTGTCATAGGTGACTCCATAGTCAGACACACTGACGTCCCGCTCACCAGATCGAGTACAGAGGAGGTCACAGTAAGCTGCCTATCGGGCACTGGAATCCACCACATAATGCAAGCACTCAGGTCACTCCACTGCAAGTACAAGTCTGACCCAGTCATTATCCATGCTGGTGTGAATGACCTGAGATGTACCTCCCTGGACTACATGGAAAGAGACATAGAGGATCCCTCTGATTATGTAGGCCAGGCAGGTATGACCCTGACCTTGAGCAGTATCCTACCTTCACCAAGTATGATGCCACATAAACAGAGACAAGATGATCAGCTGTAATAATTTGCTTAAACTATGGTGTCATTCAAAGTGGGTCCAATGTCTGTCTGCCTGGGATGACATGCTGGACAGGCCACGCTGATTTGCAAGGGACGGCTTGCACCTGTCACCACTGGGCTTCCGGATTTTGGCTGATGCTCTTGCCACCCCCATTGTGCCTTTTTTATGCAAGATTCAGATTCTACACCTACCACCCTAGAACACAGTAAAGGAAAGACACTAAGGGTAATGCTGCTCAATGCCAGAGGTCTCAACCTCAAGCTGCACACACTCGATGCCCTTCTCAGTATGTAGCACATTGATGTCTGTGCTGTGCCTGACACCTTGTTCACAGCTTCTGACAGCACCCCGGCACTATCGGGTGTTACCTCATGTCATGCGTTCCGGCACCAGAATCCGGACAACACCAAGAAAGGAGGGTGGGTGTCCATATTCATCAAGGACACCCTCACCTCAAGGTTGGTGGCAACACACGATGCATCGGAGACCATCCAGGTGCCAGTAACCGTAGGCAAGACTGCTCTGCAGTTTGTAGCATGTTACATGCCACCCTCTCAAACTCAGGTATCTCACACAGCTGTCCTGCAAACACTGAAGGGGATAAATGTATCTCCAAACACCATCCTACTGGGTAATTTCAACTATCCAAATATAGACTGGGATCACTAATCAAGCCACAACAGTCTAACACAAAGGTTCCAAGAGTTCATACACTCAAATGCCATGGAACAACTGGTCACCATCCCCACAAGTGGAGACAACATACTAGAACTCATCATCACGAACATGGGGTCACACTGTTCAACACCAGAAGTATACCCATCATTGGTGAGATCAGATCATGGACTAATCTCAGTGGGAGTCCACATCCCACCCACACCCCAGATAGAAAAACAAACAGTGAAGACCTTTTCAAATGCTGACTTCACATTTCTAAGGACTGGTGTGGTCTCTTTCAAGGCCCCCAAGCCAGCGGACACCATTACCCAAGCCACTGTATCACTTACAAATGCCTTCTACCAGCACCTCCAGGACTGCATGGATCAGGCAATCCCAAACAAAACAAAGACTCTTTGTACCACAGGCAAGCATCCAGTCTGGTGGACCCTAGCCATAAACAAGCTCTACAACAAAAGGAAGGAGCTACTACAAGATAGAGCGAAATCCGTAGAAGGGAAGACACCCCTGCTCATTGTGAGTAAAACACTGGGTTCCCCCATACAATCATCCAAGGCGAGTTTTGAGAGTAAACCCACTCAGGACTCAAGGGACAATCATGAGGCCTTTTTTACCTATGTTTGAAACCTGGGAGGGAACTCCCAGATATGCTCAGAATTAGTTCGGAATGATGTAAATATCACTGAACCTACAGACATTGCCAACATACTGGCTGACAGGTTCAGTGCAGATTTCTCCCCCCCTCCCCAACTGGAGGGGTATCTACACCAGAGGATTGTAGCCCCCCAAACATCTCCAATGCTGGGGTGAGAACTGCTCTATCCAAGGCGGAAAACACTTTATCCATGGGACCAGATGGTGTCCCCAGTTGTGTGCTCCATGAACTCAATGAGTAATTACGCCTGCAGTTAGTGCAGCTGTTTAATCTTAGCCTCACCTCAGGATATGTGCCCAAGGAGTGGCATACGGCAATGGTGGACCCACTTCACAAAGGAGGTGCCTCCACCAACCCCGGAAACTACCATCCCATCAGCTTGACAAGCCTGTTCTGCTAAGCTATGGAGAGGATCATAATGGGAATAATAAATGAAGACATAGGGGACTTGCAGACATTGGATCCAATCCAGTTTGGCTTTGTCAAGGGCAGATCGTGCCTTTTAAACTTGGTTGACTTTTTCAAGACAGTCACCCAGGCCATTGACGTGGGCAAGGCAGTCCACACAGCCTACCTTGACCTGGCAAAGGCTTTCGACACAATACCCCACTCAGGTATCACTGAAAACATCACCAGCTTAATTGTGAACCCATACATCACAGCATGGGTTGCAAACTGGCTAGGTGACAGAACACACAGGGTCAAAGATGCTGGTGTCATGTCACACTCCAGAGCTGTCACAAGTGGTGTCCCACAGGGCTCAGTCCTGGGCCCACATTTGTTCAGCATCTACTTTTCCGAAGTACGAGCAAACACAGGAGGATTATGGCTGACAAAGTTTGAAGATGACTGCAAACTGGGAAGCATAGTTGGAAACCCATCTGACACAGACATCCTTCAGAAGGGTCTCATAGACACAGATAACTGGTGCCAGAGCCATGGCCTTACGTTAAACGCTAAACAATGCATAGTCATACCCTTTAGGAACAACAGGGTTACCCCTAGTTCCCATCTAGGTGGCAATCCTCTAAGCACAGAAGAGGTTATCAGGGTCCTGGGCACCCAGGTTGACAGTAATATTTCGTTTGACACTCACGTTGCCAGAGTAGGCCTGGGGCAGTTCCTGCTATTAGGACAGAGGTGCGACCTGGTAGTGTCAGGGTGCTGATGTGGGCTTTGACCCTGTTTTCTATTACATCACTGATATCTACATTCTCTATACTGTGTGCGTTTACACTGCACGCATTTATACTTCTGGCATTGGGTAGCATTACATCTAGGTTACTATAGCTTGTGGTACCTATGAGGTAGGTTTGTGTTTTTTGTGGTTTATGATTGGTGTGGGTGGATGTTAGTCGGGTCCTCAGGTGTGCATATGGTACATGGTATTACATTACTTAACACATGGCATTCATGCCTCAAGTGGTGCTGCAGGGCCGCCTCTGTCGGATGCACATACTACACTCCCTGTACATGTTTGGAAGCAGGTTGTGTCATGTTAGGCATCCCTGTTACTATATGAGTGAGTCAGAGTGGGTATCAGTCCCAGTGTTCCTACTGACCAAGTGTATGTGCTATGCGTTGCCTCTTTGCCAAGGCCAGGGCATACTGGGCATGCCTCCTTCTGCCTACTGGGACAAGGTTAGGTTGTTCCTCCTCCGAGTCACCCTCTGCCTGTGGTGGCCTTGGCAATGGTGGGGGGATGTTAGGCCCAGCCCTGTGCTGGTCCTGCTGCAGCTGTTTCCGCAGGATCATATTATGTAGCATAGCAGATATCATGACCATTTGGGTACATGTAGTTGGTGTGTACTGCAAGGCTCCACCAGATGTGTCCAGACACCGGAACCGTGACTTGAGCAGCCCAAACACACGCTCTATGACATTACATGTTTGTGCGTGTGCCTCATTATGGCGTTCCTGTTCAGGTGTGTGTGCATTTCTGATGGGTGTCATCAGCCACGGCTCAAGTGCATAACCTGCATCCCCCACTAGGTGTCCGTGTGGGAAGTCCCCACTGGCAAATGATTGGTACAGCTGTGTCAGATGCCAGATGTGGGAATCGTGGTAGCTCCCAGGGCAGCCAGCACACACATTCATTATTATGCCCTGAGCAAAACACACGACCTGGCAGTTTATGGAGGGGTATCCCTTGCGGTTAATGTAGATTCTACCCCGCTCACCAGCTGGTGCTTTGATGCGTACATGCGTGCAGTCTATTGCACCCAGCACCTCAGGGTATCCCGCTATTTGCTGGAAGAGACGCATATTGCTGGCCACAACCTCAAGGTCATTAGGGACATATATATGATCACCGACATGTGCTGACATGGCATCCAGGAACTGGTGCAGTACCCTGGAGGCTGATGCCTGTGATATCCCCATCATATCACCAGTTGGTCTCTGGAAGGTACCTGTTGCTACTATTCGTAGGCCAACACATACCTTGGTTTCCACTGGGATGGGTTCCCCTCTGTTGGTTCTGTGTGTGAGATGTGGCCTGCACAGCTCAACAATCTGCTGCAGAAGGTCTCTGTCCACTCTGTAGCGCTCTACTATCTCCAGCTCATGTAACCCATGGTAGGTGACCCTGGGCCTGTATACTCTTCTCCTTCTCCTCACTCTGGGTTGTTTGTCAGCATCTGCATTGTCACCACCCTCAGCAATTTGCCTATGCCTGATTATAACAGCTATGGCAGCCCCTAGCATTTCTGCTCTGAGTTCAGCTTTTTACAGTTTTCAATTCTGATAGCTTATTTTCTTGCAGTATCTCTTGTGAGAAACACCCTGCACTGCTCTTTGCAGTGTTTTAAGTGCTGGGTTGGGCTTCTAGTCTGCCTGCATAATTGCCTGCTTCCAATTGTTTCCAACAATTAACTGCAGCAGTATCCTCTGGCAGTTTCCGTGTATTTTAGTTGTTTCCTGTTTCCTCTCTGTTTCCTGAGGGGGAGCAATGTGCACACCAGCTTAAACACGCTCACAGTCACTTAAACACGCGCACACATCCTTACACAGTGTTACACGCGTGCACACATCCTTACACGGTGTGAACTTGGCTGATTCATGTTAAAACGCATGCACACAGCCTTCCACACGTGCACGCCCGCGCAAACCATTGTAAACGGTTTGCAACACGCTCCCATATGTTGAGCCTGCCTTACATGCGCGCACACGCGCGCATGCACGTATATCAAGAAACTTTGAGTGTAGGGATAGCGTAGACCTTCCATTTCTTGACTTTCCTAGTGTTCTATTGGGACACACCTCCCTCCCTGAAGTCTGTCTGTCATCTTTCACCTTACATTGCCCTCCAATCTGGAACATTTGTATCTATCCTTCCCCCCCGTGATGTCACCTACCTCTTACTCTGTTCCTCCCCCTTCTCTAACTCTTACACTACTCAGAAAGTGCTCATTACCTATGTGGCAGTGTGATTCAGTATTGTAACCCTCATTTACATAGGATTGCCTAGTAATGACTAGTTACATGTCTTACATGGAGCTTCCCCCCCTTGACAACCACTAAACGGAGGCCATATTGTTTTTGGTCTGCAAGTCCCTCCATTGACATTCCATGTAATACATAAATCCCACAATTGTGGGCTTATAAGCTTCGGTTTTTAGTTTTAGGTAGCGCACCCCGTTTGCGCGGGTGTGCGCTGCAGTTAAACCTCAATATCCCATGAAAAAAAAAAAAAGTTATATTACATATTTTTGCAACACTTTTTCATGCCAATGGCCACATATTTGGCCATTGGCATGCTTAATGAAACAAATGCACCCTTTATTTGGAGCTGACATAGCTCTGTTTTTAATTTTGCAGAAATGTACTCAGTTGTCAGCTGAGTACATTTCTGCAGCTAACACGTCCGTTACACGGACTGGTTTCTGCTTCGTGGATCGCTCAGATACCTCATTTGCATATCTTTGAGCTGCAAATGAGGTACTGAGCATTTCCACGCCCAGTCCGTGTAAGAGACGTGTTAGCTGTCTCTTTTACACGGAGATTTGGGCTGTTCCTGAATCGGGAGACTTACACGGAGGCTTACACTACTCTTGAACTCCGTGTAAGCCTTCCTGAATCTGGCCCTGTGTAAATTTAATATCTCTGTACTTTCATTTTGTCAATGTTTTTATTTTTTATTTTTTATTCTGAGGAGATTTTGTTCCCGGGCGTCCACTGAAAATGGGTTTCTCACCTAGCCAGATTTTCCCAGAAATATCAAATAAATAAATAATGTATTTCTGCCTATATAGCTGTACCTTAATGTATTTTGATGAGTATTGCATTTGAGTAATGTGTGAATAAATCTGATATATTTTCTGCTGTCTAAAGATTCAATTTGAAGTTACTTACTAAGAGACTTCTTGCAATTTTTTTAAAAATAAAATATCATTAGATTGCAGAAACATTTCTATTGCCAGGCAATCATATGTTATACTATAATGGCAATGTTTATATGGATATAGTTGGAAAAATTACTTATCATATGCCGAATTTGTAAGACAATTGTTGGTGTTAAAGTTGATCAAATTATGTTAGAGTGGAACTTGAGGAAATCCCACATAAAATAAATTTCTTAATTGTTTGCTGATACTTAAAAATGTAATGCATTAGGTTACATTTGTGATCACTTCATTTTGATTATTTTGACTTGTAATAGTGGTTATCAATATTAATGTTTTTAATATGTTTTCTTTTGATCAGTCTTATTGGCGATAATTCATTATATACACATATATATACATTAGTGCATTTCTTCTCTCATATGTGTTACATTTAATAAAAACTAAAAGAAAACTCCAGCCAAGCTGAAACTTCCAATGAGTAACTCTTGAATCAGAAGCACACAGGATATATGCAAATTATTCTTATGAACACCAGGTGTTTCAGCTAATTGGCAAATCTGACTGCCCATGACTTGATTTATCATTTGAATAGACAAGTTCAGATTAATAAAACCAAGCCCCACTACCAGTAGGCATGCATATTTCTTACTATGAGCTCATCAGCACAACAAAAACAAAGTGTTTGACTAAGTGTAATAAACACAGTGCTGTTATACCCAACTGATGTCCATTATCATTAGGGTGACTGCAAAATATCCCTAATAACAACCTAAAACAATGAGTAAGAAGGTCACACAGAAAAAACAATCAGTAAAAACTAAATGAAAACTCCAGCCAAGCTGGAACTTCCAATGAGTGACCTCTCAAAGCTCTTGAATCAGAGGCACATGGGATATATGCAAATGACCCTTATGAATACCAGGCATTTCAGCTAATTGGTGATTCTGAATGCCCATCACTTGTTTCCTTGTTTTAATGGACAATTTCAGGCCAATAAAACCAAACCCCACTAGCATGTCCAACAGCTCTGGGTTTGACATAGCTTTGTATGTTAGGCAGAGATCACCTCTGAGTAAGCAATATGCGACGGAGTAAAGCTGGAGTTTTTTAAGTCAGTCTGCATAGGGCATCTGTTTGAGGCCAGTAATCCTCTTTGTGAGGTATTTCTGCGGCCTTTCCAGTTGCTGTAGATGCCTTGTGAGGTACATACCAAAAGGGGCATTGTACTCTATAATGGGTCTAATGAGTGATGAGTAGAGGAGAACAATGACCTATTTTTTTCTAAATGAGAAACCTTTTGTGATGAGGTGTGCCACATAGAAGGATTTCCTGACCACTGTGGTGATGTGATTATCAAAGGAGAGACTACTGTCCAGCTGTGTCCCAAAGTCTCTTATCACACTTTTGGTGTTAAGTAGACTACCGCCTATGTGGTAGTTCATGGGTACAGAGTTTTTACCAAAGGGGATGACAATATACTTTTTGGTATTGAGCTTGAGACCATGGCTTTGATACCAGGCATCTGTCTCAGTGAGTCCCTTTTATAGGATGTCCACATCATTAGGAGTTTCGATCATTGCTCCTAGTTTGCAGTCATCTGTGAATTTAGTTAGCCAAAGACCTTCTGTGTTAGCCTGTACTTCAGAGAAGTCGATACCAAACAGGAGAGGACCCAGGACTGAACCCTGAGGTACTCCATTTGTCACTGGTCTGAAGTCTGATTTGGAGTCTGCTACTTTCACAGTGTGGGTTCTGTCAGTAAGCCAGTTGGCAACCCATCTTGTGACATAGGGATTTATAACTAGTTTAGTGAGTTTATCTATAATTCCAGAGTGGGGGATGGTGTTGAATGCCTTGGCGAGATCTAGATAGGCTGTGTGAACCACCTTACCCTCATCTATGGCTTTGGTGACTGTTTCAAAGAAGTCTATCAGGTTTAGGAAACATGATCTGCCTTTTACAAACCCGAATTTTGTGGGGTCCAGAGTTTGGAGATCTCCAATGTCTTTGTTTATGAGTTTCATGATGATACGTTCCATGGCCTTGCAGACCAGGCTCTACAGGCTAATGGGGCAGTAGTTCCTGGGGTCTGTTGTGGCCCCCTCTTTGTGGAGTGGGATAACCATCACGGTGCACCATTCAATGGGCACAATACCTGAGGTGAGGCTGTGATTGAGGTGGGGTGCCAGTTCATTCTGTAGTTCATGTAGAAGGCAGCCTGGGATGTTGTCAGGTCCCATGGATGCTGTGTTCTTGGCTTTGGAGAGTGAGATTTTTACCTGTGCAGCCGTGATTACAGGACTTTGCATTCTTCCAGTATAAAGATGGGCCCTTTAGGGGATGAGCGGGGGGTAAAGTTAGCACTGAACCTATCTGCCAGGATGTTGGCAATATCAGTTGGTTCTGTATATTTAGTGCCATTGTGCTGTAACTCAGAGCAGATCTGAGTGTTGCCATTGAGATTCTTGACATAGCTATAGAATGCTTTGTAGTTGTCTTCAGAATCAGTGGTGATGTTGTTTTCATAACTAGCTTTGGAGGATTTTATGAGGGATCTCAGCTTCTTACTGAGACTGACCAGGGAGTTCCTCCAGTCGTGGGATTTTACTCTTTTTTGCAACAGTTTCTTTCTACTGTTGTAGAGTTTGTTTATGGCAGAAGACCACCAGATTGGCTTCCTTTTTTTAGAGGATAGCATCTTGGTTCTGTTAGGGATAGCATGATCCATGCACTCATGTAAGTGCTTATAAAGTGCATTTGTGTAGGATTCAGCAGTCGTACCCCCATTGTCCATCTGCATGGGTGTCGTGAAGTTTGCCACTTCTGTCTTAAGAAGCATGAAGTTGGCTTTGGAGAAATTTTTTACAGTTGTTTTCCTAATGGGGTGTGGGAGCAGGATGTGGATATCTAGGGTGATTAGCTTGTAGTCAGATCTGACCAATGAGGAGCTGACCTCTGGTGTGGGAACACCGGTTGCCCATTTTGGTGATGACCAGGTCTAGGATATTGCTGCACCTGGTGAGGGTGTGGATATGTTGATCCAAGGTGCTGGAATTGATGAATTCCAGAAAACGTTTAGCAAAAGAGTTGGTACACGAGTTTTCCCAGTTAATGGTGGGTAGCTGAAATCACCCATTATTTGGGTGTTGGATTGTACCTTAATATTTCCAATGTATCAAGAAAAGAGGAGTGGGACTCCTGGGGCATGGTGGGGTGGTCTGTAGCAAACTACAATCTGGATTGCAGTTTTGCCCAGAGTTAGTTGAACTTGGATAATCTCAGCTGCATTATGCTGAGCAACTAGCTTGGAGTTGTGGATATCCTTAATGAATATGGACGTGTCTCCACCTTTAGTATTTTGGTCTGGGTTTGGTGGCTGAAAGGTGTGGTATGAATTATAGCCTGGTAATGCAGGGGTGCTGTCTGGAGCTTTGAACCAGGTCTCTGTCACTGCACAGATGTCGATGTTCTCCATTTTAAGGAGTGAGTGCATTTTGAGATTTAGACTTCTAGCATTGAATAGCATCACCCTCAGGTTTTGCTTGCTTGTACCTGTTATGGTGGTGAATTTGTCATTTGCACCTTTTCTAAAAAAGGCAATATAGGGGTGGCAAGAGCCTTTGCCAGTATCCAGAATCCCAAGGGCAACAGGTGCAGGCCATCTCTGGCAAAGCAGAGTGGTCTGTCGATCGTGTCATCCCAGGCAGACAGATACTGGATTCCCTTAGAATGACACCAAAGGCTTAACCAATTGTTGAAGTCAATCATTTTGTCCTTGTACTGTGGTATCACTCTGGGTGATGGCAGGATGCTACTCAGGGTGAGGGACAGGCCTGCCTGGGCTACAAGATCAGAGAGCTCCTCCATGTCTCTTTTCATGTAGTCCAGGGAGGTATGTCTCAGGTCATTCACACCTACATGGACAATGACAGGGTCATATTTGTACTTGTTGTGGGGTCACCTGAGTGCATGCATTATGTGGTGGATCCTGGCACCCAATAGGCAGGTGACAGTAACTTTCTCCTTGTTTAGCCTGGTGAGTGGAACATCAGTGTGCCTGACTATAGAGTCACCTATGACTAGAGTGTTGGGTACATTATGCCTCATGGGCTGTAGTTGAGTGGCACACTGAGTATGTGGGCTATGTGTCATTTGGGTTGCATTGGGGGGGTGAAGGTTGCTTGCATTTCTGCTTTGGAGGTCTCGGTTGTTTGGACAGATTTTTAGTGAGAGCCTCCGTGAATGTAGGTGCGTGTTTTGTGCATTCTGTGTGTGTGTTTTGGTGGTGTAGGTTTTGAGGGACTACGTGATGAGTGTGGTGCAGTGCAAGTGTTTACCTTCTCCTTTTGACTGTCTAGTCCAGTCTTCAGTGAAGGGAGCTTTGCTTCCAGTTTGGCTATATAAGTGCATCTCTCACAGGTCTTAGTGTTGGGTGGTAGGAGGAGCGGGTTGTCTGTGTACATGAAGCAATTGCTGCACTGTCCCAAGATGCCCAGAGTCATCAGCTAGACAGGAGAAAACACAGAGAGCTGACCTTTAGACATGCCTGGATAGGTGCTTATTTATTAAGTACTAAAAACTGTTTTCCTCTAGACAAGTGAGGGAAGTTGAGTGCTGTAGTAATCTGTAGTTTATGTAGTGCTTACAATGAGTTCTGAACAAGTGCTGTGTTCAAAGAAACAGATTTGAGTGCTAAAACTAACAAGCTGGCTAGTTGCAAGGGAAAATTTGAAGAGCAGACATTATGGCGCCAGGAATAGTTTAACCCTAGTTAAGCGAGGGGGGGGGGGCTCAGGAGCTTACAAACAGTCCTGGATACAGCAAATCTGTATCTGGACAAGACTTGTTACAGGAAAGAGGGGAAGCAAGCTTAGAATTTATTTTTCAGTAAAGTGGAAATGGAGAAAGCTGAAACAGAAGTTAAATCAAGGTTAAGAATCTGAGTGGGTTGGCCTTCACAAATGTTCTCTATTAGATTGAATGAACTAATGACACTAGACTGGGAGAAGTATCACAGATCAAATATAAAGTATGGGCGGGCCACTGCAAAGCCACCAAGTATAAGAACACCACAATACTAGGGAGGGTAGGTGGGGAAACTATTACAATTCCTAGCTGTAGCCACTAAATGAAAGTTTTAAAACAGATCAAGGAGCAAGCATACTCTAGTGAATGCTTTTAATTGTAAACAGACTAGATTAGAACACAGAAACCTCAAAAAATCAAAAATGCACAGAAAGGCTCGGGTAGAGCAGTCACAAACAGAAAATACAACTCTCAGTATGAAAAAAGCAGTTTACAGTTAAGTAATTTAGTAAGCATGCAATTAGAGTAATGAAACAGTATCCAGCAATGAAAAATACAGTTAAAACAGTATAAAACAGTACATAAATGCAACAGTAAAAAAAAAGCTTTATAACAGTGCAAAATGTAGTAGATTAACTGTATAGCACAATTATAAGCATTTCAGAAGTGTATTTCAGTGAAATAAGTGTAAGAAATAACTTATCCTGCTCTTAGAAACTTAAGGAATTTGCGCTTAGCTTCAGTAATGAAATGCCATCCACAGCCTGATAAAGCAAGCAACCTTTTCAAGACACAGGATTTATATGCCAGTAAGGATGGAAGAGTTAGAAGATCATATTACTACTAAGTCCCTGCTATTACCCAATCACTCGTACTGCAGAAGGTCAGGAGGTCCTATTACTCTCAGTAATAATGAAGACAGACTATCAGTAGAAAATGGCTGCCAGAAACACAGGAAAATCAAACAAAACTACCAGGCCTAGACAACAGTAAGCCTCTATCAAGATTATGCCACCTGAGCATAACACAGAAACCTCACTTTAAAAGCATAGAAAGAACACTCACAAAGAGAAAATACAAGTCTCAGTATGAAAAAGCAGTTTACAATTTAGTAATTAAGTAAAAATGC
The DNA here is from genome assembly GCF_019279795.1 of Protopterus annectens. Taxonomy (NCBI): domain Eukaryota; kingdom Metazoa; phylum Chordata; order Ceratodontiformes; family Protopteridae; genus Protopterus; species Protopterus annectens. The sequence continues at coordinate 1,611,894,483 of NC_056732.1, read as the reverse complement.
AATTATAGTAATGCACACTATTACAGTTTCTAGCTGTAGCCACTAAATGAAAGTTTTAAAACAGATCAAGGAGCAAGCAGACTCCCGAGAATGCTTTTAATTGTAAACAGACTAGATTAGAACACAGAAACCTCAAAAAAATCAAAAATGCAAAGACTAGATTAGAACACAGAAACCTCAAAAAATCAAAAATGCACAGAAAAGCTTGGATTGGGCACTCACAAACAGAAAATATAACTCTCATATGAAAAAAGCAGTTTACAGTTAAGTAATTCAGTAAACATTCAATTAGAGTAATGAAACAGTATCTAGCAATGAAAAATACAGTTAAAACAGTACATAAATGCAACAGTAAAAAAAAGCTTTATAACAGTGCAAAATGTAGTAGATTAACTGTATAGCACAATTATAAGCATTTCAGAAGTGCAGTTCAGTGAAATAAGTGTAAGAAATATTGTCAAGTTACCGGTCATGTGTGGTCCACATATTATGATTACTGCGCAACATATAATCCAAGATATATGTCCCTCTGTGAATTTCAAAATCATTAGTACTTCTTATGTTCCTCTTCTGTAGCAAGTTAAGGGAAACCTTTCAGCTCCTAATCCCTGCCTAAAACAATGACTAAATTGATAGCAAATGTCTGTTCTAGTTATTTATTACTTTATTCCAATGGCTGCCTTTCTCTGCTACTTATTCACTCTCTGGATGAATATGTATACAATTTAAGTATAGGACAGAAGAAGGAAAACAAACAGGAAAGAAACATTTTTTTCTATAATTTATTCAGTTGTTAACCAGATAAGTAAACTGCTCAGCCACAACCTGGGCCACAATGCCAATAGTGCATCAATACAATACATATGAACAGTTTATTGCAACCAGCCAGTCAACATGTTTTTGGGATAAAAACACTATCCCCGGGATTCATGAAGTTCGGTGCAAGGACGGCGTTAGCCTTTTGCTGACCGTGCAGCATAGAGATGGTGCAGCAGCACCATATGCATATTAATGAAGGCTCGCTACCGCAACGTCCACATGCATAGGAAATGTGCGTGAGTGCAGGGGGCGTGTCTAAGCACTGCACGGAGGTATGAACATGTCGGCTGCAGATGTGCAACCTAAAATGCTGACTAGTACAGCCTGCCTGTAATAATAATCACTCCTGTCAGTGTCCGTGGATATTGAAATGTATGCAAAGCATATAAGACAGTTTTGCAAACACCAAAATAAAAAGTAAACACAAAGGCACGTAGCTGAATATTGAGTCCCCGTCCCTCGAACAAATGACATTTAAAACCCCGTGCCCGTATGCCATTGTAGTGTTGACAGTTATTATATTTATTTTTATTTATTTTATTTTTATTTTACATTTGTTAACCGGGATAGTCCGACTGGATACATGTCCGTTTTCAGCGGAGGCCCGGGGAGAAAAGCTCCAAACCAGTACAACATTTTAATAAAGTCACAGATTCATTTACAATTCACAGCACAAAAAACTATTACTTATTCCATAATTATTGTTCAGGATGATCGAGAATAGACATAATAAAGAAATATGCAGTGACAGCTTATACCAAGTGGAAGCAAAACACAGTAGGTTAGCATGCCACTGCCCTTTGCTAAGCCTAGCCCAATGGTTAGGGTTACCACCTGTCCCACTTTGTGAGGGATAGTCCCTCTCTGGGCAGTTGTGTCCTTACCAGAAATATTAAAAATGTTAAATGTCCTGCGATTGTAGGACATAATTATGTCCCATATTTTATGTACTAGTTCCATAAAATAGGTATTTCTGTAAGTAAAATACCTACATGTTACAAGAAACAGAATAAGCAACTAAACTGCTGCAACAATAAGCTGTCATTTAGGCATAAAACTAAAGTATTATCCTTTGTACTGACCGTGGGTATGTGTTGGCCTGTAAAATCTGATGTGTGTCCTGAAAATGTCCCACTTTGGTCATTTGAAAAGGTGGCAACCCTACCAATGGTCAGAGCATTAGCTCAATATCTGCCCATTCACAGTCCAAGTCGTCCTTGTCAGGATGGCTCAAAGATGAACGAGTATTACCCAGGTCTACCTATCATGTCATGAAAGATAAGTATTTGCATGTACCTATGTGCGTGAAGTACAGCATGTGGAAGATCAAAAATGCTAGGGTCGTCCTCACAACCATATTGGTACCAGAGATATCTAGTGTACGCAATGTGTTCTGTTGTCTGTGCCATGGGCCATCAACCAGAAAAGGGATGGATAGTGTGTGTGGAATATGGGGGTGGAGGGTGACTGGTAATGTAATAATTAACCAAGGGGAGACTGGGTCGGATGCACAATAGGTGAACTGGAGGTATACGAGGGAGCAGTGGGTGAATCAGAAAGAAAACCAAAGAACAAACATTCACATCCACAATACAACCTGACAGGCCATACTGTAGAACACAATCCCACAACATATGAACATTAAAATGTGCGATACACATGTGCAGAAACATTACCGGCTCACACCCACATAAAGGTCTGGCCTGAACTGGGCCATCCAACCCCAAAACACCTGGATACATAATTGAATACCCATCATCCCCTCTACAGCACACCACCCCCCTTCCTGAATGTCTACCAAAACCACCCATACTCGGGCTGCTAGCTTGGTGCAGCCATATCTGCACATAGTGACCCCTACTCATATCTAGTAGGCAGTCTCACCCTAGGCAGTTTCAGGATTGCAAACTATGTAGCCCTTGCATGTATAACCCTCTTTCATTTTCATAAATCCAAAAGAATGAAGGTCATTGGTCCCCAAAATATTTGGCTATCCCTCGTGGGATAAGTATCTGTTCTAAAGATTAGACTTGGTGGCACGACACAATGTCCAGTCCCATAGACATCTGGACACAAGTGGTATGAGCAGTAGTTGTCCACAACCCTGCTCAGCCTCCAGCCAGTCCTGCAGAACCTACGACCCAGGATTAAACACCTGACCATGATGCACGTCTCCCCACGTGCATGATCGGGAATATATTTCTTACACATGCTCACATGAAGCATCCCCATAGCCATTTTCCAAATAGTACATGTCCAGGTTCCTTGTCGTAATGATGCACACAACCCCTGTATACAAACGGTACAGGTCCCTCCTGGATGAGGTTGTTCATATACATGGCCAAGTATAACTCCAGATATGTAGTCATATATCTATAAATGTACTCACTTATATTCGCATAGCTACACATCACACATACATGCATATAAGTAGTTGTCAAGTGTGTGTCCAATTCATAAATATGTATACTTGCAAATGTATACATATGTGTCTCAGAAACATATGAATAGTAACATGTACTATACATATGTACACCACCCGACTGTTACATTTGCTGCCAGTACTGTGGAATGGCTGTAGTAAAGTCATATATCCCAATTACCATTCATAGAGAATGTATCATGAATGGTTTAGTGGTAAAACCAGTGACTATGGTGTTCCTGTTCCTGGGCCCAAGCCATGCAAGTGCTAATTTTATATGATGGTGACAATAATGTCACCTATGAATAATGGCAGTTGGATAAAGAGTGATTAAGGCGCTTTAAAGCAGATGTACATAGGGTTACCACCTGTCCCACTTTGCGAGGGACAGTCCATCTTTGGGTAGTTGTGTCCTGACAAAAAATATTAAAAATGGCAAATGTCCTGAGATTGCAGGACATAACTATGTCTCATATTTTATATAATAGTTGCATAAAATGGTTATTTCTGTATGTAAAATACCTATATGTTACAAGAAACAGAATAAGTAACTAAACTGCTACAAGAATAAGCTTTCATTTAGGCAAAAAAGTAAAGTTCTATCCTTTGTACTGACCATGGGTATGTGTCAGCCTGTAAAATCTGATGTGTGTCCCGAAAATGTCCCACTTTGGCCATTTGAAAAGGTGACAACCCTAGATGTAAGCGGGTATGGAAGCGTGTATGCGCGACGGTAAGTGGCGGTCATTCAACAGTACAGGAAATGTAAATAAGCATGTAGGTGTATATGCATGTGTATGTACAGACAGATATACATATATATATATATATATATATATATATATATATATATATATATATATATATATAAAGAATGAACATGGTCACAATATAGCAGTTATAACGAATGTGAAAGGAAATAGCAGCGGAACCCTCCGTAATATTTAGTGTTGTCGTATCAAGTTGCCCAGAGGTGAGCAAACCTCTGCATCTCAAACCACAGTAGGATGCTAAAAGTGGAACTAACTATGTCCCCGTGCTAAGTCTGACTTTCAAACAGGTACAGGACAGTCCCAGTGTTCAGGCAACTATGAACCATGGGTATACATATAAATGAAGCAGAACACCAATAGTGTAGTGGTTAGAGCATCCGACTATCGAGCAGACATTGCCGGTTCGACTGCAGTACACACCATCTATGATGCGTAATCCATATACGAGCATATCTTGCTAATTTTATACTGTATAACGATATAATACCATTGAAATGTGAACTAGGGTGACGTATCACAGTGAGAATGCAGAAGGTTTTTGCATGATGTGAATCGGTGGTTAAATGGAAAACCGCAGCTGAAAAGTGTTGTACTCACCCTTTGTCCAATGGCCCTTGTTCTGCCCAGCAACACAATAAACCGCGTTGGCCAGGCCCGACGCCAATACCCTACACATCGCAATCAATATGATTTACCACTAAGCCACAGCAGTTATTCTTAACTTCGATGTTATCACAAACATAGCAGACAGCACAGTCATTCAACAGTATAATCAAAGTAATTAAATCATATAGATGTGTATGCATGTGTACGTACACACACACACACACACACATATATATATATATATATATATATATATATACATACATATATATATATATATATATATATATATATATATATATATATATATATATATATATATATATATATATATATTTATAGGGTTACCACCTGTCCCACTTTGCGAGGGACAGTCCCTCTTTGGGCAGTTGTGTCCTGTAAAAATATTGTAAAATGGCAGATGTCCTGAGATTTAATGACAAAATTATGTCCTATATTTATGTAATAGTTGCATAAAACAGTTATTCTGTATCTGAAACACCTAAATGTTATAAGAAACAGAATAAGAAACTAAAATGCTACAAGAATAAGTTGTCATTTAGGCAAAAAAGTGAGGTTCTGTCCTTTGTACTGGCTGTGGGTATTTTTCGGCCTGCAAAATATGATGTTTTTACCAAAAATGTCCCACTTTGGGCATTTGAAAAGGTGGCAACCCTATATATATATATATATATATATATGTATATATATATATATATATATATATATATATATATATATATATCTACACACACACACATATATATATATATATATATATATATATATATATATATATATATACATATATATATATATATATATATATATATATACATATATATATCCACAGAATGAACATGGGAACAAGAAAGCATTCATAATGAATGCGAAGGAAAACAGCAGCAGAACACCCATATTATCTAGTGCTGACATATCAAGCTGGCCAGAGGTGACCAAAATCCCTGTGTCTCTAACCACAGGTAGGATGCTAACAGTGGGAGTAACCTTGTCCACGTGCTAAATCTGACTTTCAAACAGGTATGGGGCAGTCCCGGTCCCTAGTCGGACAAGCCTAAACCCAGATGACCACATGAACACCCTGACAATCAAGCACATGTATGTGCCAGGACTATAGGCTTTGAAGGTCTGAATATACTTTGAGTGAGTCAACATGCGGCATGAGTCCAGAGCAGTAGGGAATGGCGCATGTGTAGTAGTGCAGTTTTCCCAACAGGAAAATGGATGCCTGCTGTGTTAGTGAAGTGTTGAGGTGTGTGTTCGGGTAACTATGAACCATGGGTATACATATAAATGAAGCAGAACACCAATAGTGTAGTGGTTAGAGTATCCGCCTAACAAACAGGCATTCACGGTTCAAGTTCAACCATAGCACATATCATTTTCCTTGTGGAATGAATGTTGCTCTGCTGTAAAGCTGACATTAAAACATGTAAAAGTGAATGTGAGTATCGCATGGGACTATTAACCAGATCCCTTCAATCAAAGTGGTACTGTCATAATGAATAAGGCACAAGTAAGCACAAATAAGCGGCAGTAAACATATATAACACACAGTAAGCATATGTGAGTGTGCCTGCGCTGGTGTAAGCAGCGCCACATGTACAGATGTAATATATAGATACATATATATAAATATATATATATATATATATATATATATATACATATATATATATATATATATATATATATATATATATATATATATATATAAAGTAACCAACACTAAAAATGACTTTGAAAGGAACACCACAAAAGGTTTTATACGTTTTGTCCACTTTTAATAAACTTGAACTTCTTCAGAAATATCACGTTCACCGAAATGATGTTTTAAATACTATTTCATTAGATCACATGTACCCTAAACCGACAAATCAAAAAATCAAATCAGTTTAAATAATTAAAGTACATAAAATACATAAAATACAACTAACCACCAAGAAAACTGTCATTAATCATAACAGTACAATATAAAAATGTAAAAATATAAAAATATTGATCTATATTAATGTTTACAAATGCAAACACTTGAAATAAAAAAATGCAATTTAATTATAATCTCTGTGCCTGTAAAAAAGATTTTATATTAATTGCATCATTTAAACCAGGAAATTCATCTGCATTCAATATGATTTGCCAGATGGTTTCTCTACATTCTAACTTGATTTTAAAATTTCCACATAACAATTAATCATTAACTTTTTCCAAAACAGAAAATGTAAATTTCTTAAAATCTGAACAAATAGTAACATGTTTTGCCAAAGCATTAGACAAATCTTTGTTTTTAATAGTTAATGTGTGTTCGTAAATTCTATTTTTCAACATTCTAATAGTTTTTCCTACTTAGAATTGATCACATGAATTGCAAAAAGCAACATATACAACATTTTTAGTTTTACAATTGTAATGAACTTTGGTAAAAAATAACTGTTTAAATGCCTAAAAAATACTGTACTACTACCTGCAACAAATCTACATTGTTTACAGCAATTACACAGAAAGGTACCCTAGTACTAACATTAGCTTGTGAATTTTGTTTTTCTAGCAGTCCTTTAAGACACATAGTTTTTTTGTATGTAAACACAGGTGTTTGTCCAATGACCCTACTCAAATCATTGTTACCCAAAATAACCTTCCAATTAACAGAAATAATATTCTTAATAGCAGCCATTTCATTAGAAATAGGAATAGGGAAGACTAAATTATACCTAGCTATTTTGTTTTGTACCGTGGAATTGTTATTCACAGCAACTAATTGATGTAAAATGGGACTAGCTTTAGAATTCCTAAGAATAATGACCTCACTAAAGATTTTGTTTAACCATCTTGAGTCATAACCTCTTTCAATAAAGAAGTCATTTAATATCTTTGACTCATTTAAAAAATTCTCATCATTACTGGTTAAACGACTTAACCTGATAAATTGTCCCTTAACAACTCCTTGCTTCATAGATTTAGGGTGCAAACTGTCATTAGGTTTACCAAATAGGGTGGCCAATTTAGGGTATTCAATATGTAAAAAATCATAGGCCTGGTGGTCAATATTACCTTGACTAAACAGATCAAATAGATTCATATCTAATCTAGAAAAGTTTCTAATAATATGTTCTTTAGTGACAATTTTGTAACAACTATCATCATTTAATAAAGTGTTCATTGTCTTACTATAATCTTCAGACTTCATGACCACTATTGTGCCACCCTTATCAGCTTTCATTACACGCAAATCCCTATTGTTTGTCAAATAATCCAATGCCTTAATTTCTAAAGCGTTTAAATTGGCTAGTCAATTATCGTACTTCTTAATTTCCCTTAATTCTTGTTCACATATCTTGCCATAAACATTTAACGTAGAATTAAGTATAGGATTAAAAGTGTTTTTTTTCTTGCACACAGAATCGCTAGCTTCTACATCTTTTAAACCATCATAAATAAATTTCAAGTTCAATTTCCTCAAATACAACTTGAAATCTACTATAAGTTTCGGAACATTAGAACAATCATGTGTACTTTGTGTTGTACTATCTTTATTAGTCTGACCACAGTTAACATCAGAACCAGTTAAAACAATGTTTTTGTTAAATACTTTCTTACTTTTCAAAGGAATGCTGTATTAGAGCTTTAAGCCAACAAATCTCTCTTTAACTTTTTATGTTTTCTTTCAATAATTGAGGCTCTGTGCCTTTCCAATTTGGCATTTATACTAAAATACAATGTAGTTAAAGAGTTGAAAGCTTTAGACGCCCTTACTTTAGCGTCTAAACTTTCTACTTTTAACCTCAATGAAGCTAGTTCCACTTTGTAGTGTTGTATTAACAAATTCATAAATTCCAAACCTGTCTTATTAAATAACTCTACAAGTTTTAAATATAGGTCATCACCATAATTTACACAGTTCGGAAACTTGAATGTGCTTAAACCAAAAGGAATGCACTTCTGTCTGGCATTCTCTTCTAGATAAAAAATCTCTAACTGTAGAGAAGAGCACTTTAAGCATAGCTTTTCTAAATCTCGAATGTCAGTTTCAAAACTTGCTTCGTCGCTATCAACAGTCAAGTTGTGAGCATCACTTACTTGGTTTAAATTAACCGGTCCTGCCAAACAAAAAGGATTGTCAATGCTTTGAAAAGCATGTTCAAAAACTCTGTCTTTAAGAACGATTTCTTGAACATCTGCAATCAATGCCCCACTATTATTGTTGTTGCCGTTTACGCCGTCAATGGATAAAACCAAACTTGCTTGCTTACTGGAACCGTGACTTGCTGCACTGGCATTGGTCAAACCATCATTCTCTGTACTTCCTGGACTTGGTGGGTGAACGTTGAAAATAGTTGAACAATTACCACTTCCCATCTGCCGGGCTAACGCTTCACGAACTGCCTCACTTATGGTTGAGGTAATAAGTTCATTAAGACTTCTCCCCGACTCGGGAACTGGATAAACACTCAAGTTCAGTAAAGTTTCATCAGTGGATTCCTCTCTTGTAATTATAATCAGATATAAACGAACCAAAAATCTCGACAAGAAACAAAGTAACCAACACTAAAAATTACATATTGAATACCCTAAATTGGCCACCCTATTTGGTAAACCTAAATTACATAAACACACGGAAATGATACCATTTAGACCTATAGTAGCTGCAGGATTTTCTAAAACAGAATCTATTTCCTTTTGGTTGGACAATATTTTAAATCCTATAGTTCAGGGTACACATTCTTACTTGAGGGACTCATGGAACTTATTAGAACTTTTGAGTCAGTTTGATGTTAAAGGTAGATCCTTCAGGTTTGTATCACTAGATGTAGTCTCTTTATACATGAGTATTAATCAGTGTGTAGGTGTAGAATTTTTGAGGGAATATTTAAGCACAGAGACTAATTTGGACAATGTTATGGTGAATACAATATGTACCTTGATGGATTTAGACTTGGAAAATAATTTTTTTCATTTTTGAAGGCAAATATTATAAGCAAATCATAGGGGTTCAATGGGCTCTAGGATTGCACCTAGTTTTGCCAATATTATCATGGTCATGTGGGAAATTAAGTACCTTTATTCACATTTATTTTCAAAACACATTTTATTTTATAAAAGGTACATAGATGATTTATTTTTTTGTGGGATGGTGATCTCACTTCTTTTCAGGTGTTTGTCGAGTATTTAAATCAGTCGACTGAATTTTTGAAATTTACTGTTGGACATTTTGGTAACACAATTGATTTTCTAGACATACATTTAAGTCTAGGTCATGATGGTAGATGTTTTGATAGTTGTATTTTTAGGAAGTCTACATTCACTAATCAATATCTACATCATGACAGTTTGCACCCTAAATTTATGAAGCGAGGAGTTGTTAAAGGACAGGTTATCAGGTTAAGTCGTTTAACCAGTAATGATGAGAATTTTTTAAATGCGTCAAAGATATTAAATTACTTCTTTATTGAAAGAGGTTATGACTCAAGATGGTTAAACAAAATCTTTAGTGAGGTCATTATTCTTAGGAATTCTAAAGCTAGTCCCATTTTACATCAATTAGTTGCTGTGAATAACAATTCCACGCTACAAAACAAAATAGCTAGGTATTATTTCGCCTTCCCTATTCCTATTTCTGATGAAATGGCTGCTATTAAGAATATTATTTCTGTTAATTGGAAGGTTATTTTGTGTAGCAATGATTTGAGTAGGGTCATTGGACAAACACCTGTGTTTACATACAAAAAGACTGTGTGTCTTAAAGGTCTGCTAGAAAACAAAATTCACAAGCTAATGTTAGTACTACTAAGTCTAATTTTGGTACCTTTCTGTGTAATTGCTGTAAACAATGTAGATTTGTTGCAGGTAGTAGTACAGTATTTTTTAGGCATTTAAACAAAGTTATTTTTTACCAAAGGTCATTACAATTGTAAAACTAAAAATGTTGTATATGTTGCTTTTTGCAATTCATGTGATCAATTCTATGTAGGAAAAACTATTAGAATGTTGAAAAATAGAATTTACGAACACACATTAGCTATTAAAAACAAAGATTTGTCTAAGGCTTTGGCAAAACATGCTACTATTTGTTGAGATTTTAAGAAATTTACATTTTCTGTTTTGGAAAAAGTTAATGATGAATTGTTATGTGGAAATTTTAAAATCAAGTTAGAATGTAGAGAAACCATCTGGCAAATCATATTGAATGCAGATGAATTTCCTGGTTTAAATGATGCAATTAATATAAAATGTTTTTTACAGGCACAGAGACTATAATTTAATTGCATTTTTTTTATTTCAAGTGTTTGCATATGTAAACATCAATATAGATCTATATTTTTATATTTTTACATGTTTATATTGTACTGTTATGATTAATGACAGTTTTCTTGGTGGTTAGTTGTATTTTATGTATTTTATGTACTTTAATTATTTAAACTAATTTGATTTTTTTGATTGGTCAGTTTAAGGTACATGTGATCTAATGAAATAGTATTTAAAACATCATTTCAGTGAACATGATATTTCTGAAGACGTTCAAGCTTATTAAAAGTGGACAAAACGCGTAAAACTTTTTGTGGTGTTCCTTTCAAAGTCATTTTTAGTGTTGGTTACTTTGTTTCTTGTCGAGTTTTTTGGTTCATTATATCTGGCTATAATGACAAGAGAGGAATCCACTGATTAAACTTTACTGAATGAGTGTTTATCCAGTTCCTGAGTCAGGGAGAAGTCTTAATGAACTTATTACCTCAACCATAAGTGAGGCGGTTCATGAAGCGTTAGCCCGGCAGATGGGAAGTAGTAATTGTTCTACTATTTTCAACGTTCACCCACCAAGTCCAGGAAGAACAAGATGGTGATGGTTTGACCAATGCCAGTGCAGCAAGTCATGGTTCCAGTAAGCAAGCAAGTTTGGTTTTATCCATTGACAGCGTAAACGGCAACAACAATAATTGTGGGGCATTGATTGCAGATGTTCAAGAAATCGTTCTTAAAGACAGAGTTTTTGAACATACTTTTCAAAGCATTGACAATCCTTTTTGTTCAGCAGGACAGGTTAATTTAAACCAAGTAAGTGACGCTCACAACTTGACTGTTGATAACGACGAAGCAAGTTATAAAACTGACATTCGAGATTTAGAGAAGCTATGCTTAAAGTGCGCTTCTCTACAGTTAGAGATTTTTTATCTAGAAGAGAATGTCAGACAGAAGTGTGTTCCTTTTGGTTTAAGGACATTCAAGTTTCCGAACTGTGTAAATTATGGTGACGACCTATATTTAAAACTTGTAGAGTTATTTAATAAGACAGGTTTGGAATTTATGAATTTGTTAATACAGCACTACAAAGTGGAACTAGCTTCATTGAGGTTAAAAGTAAAAAGTTTAGACGCTAAAGTAAGGGCATCTAAAGCTTTCAACTCTTTAACTACATTGTATTTTAGTATAAATGCCAAATTGGAAAGGCACAGAGCCTCAATTGTTGAAAGAAAACATAAAAAGTTAAAGAGAGATTTGTTGGCTTATAGCTCTAATACAACGTTCCCTTTGAAAACTAAGAAAGTATTTAACAAAAACGTTGTTTTAACTGGTTCTGATATTAACTGTGGTCAGACTAATAAAGATAGTACAACACAAAGTACACATGATTGTTTTAATGTTAATAACACTTCATCTGCCTCTGCATCCACTTCAAAAGAAAATGCATCTTATACACAAGTTGTATCAAACATAGATACAGTTAAAGCTAGTCATTTTTTAATGGACAAGAATGGAAACAGAAAAACGTCAAGATGGTCAGGGAAAATTCAAACTCGGAGCAAAGGGAAGGGCAAAAACCGCAGGAGGAATTGAAATATGGTATTAAAGTATGTAATTTAACCAAAGACATTTTGCCTGCTGAAGTGATTTCCTTGCTCCAAAAAGGTTTTTCATTTATTCCACATAATAATGTTAATATTCTGAAACTTATAGTAGATTTCAAGTTGTATTTGAGGAAATTGAACTTGAAATTTATTTATGATGGTTTAAAAGATGTAGAAGTTAGCGATTCTATGTGCAAGAAAAAAATCACTTTTAATCCTATACTTAATTCTACGTTAAATGTTTATGGCAAGATATGTGAACAAAAATTTAGGGAAATTAAGAAGTACAATAATAGACTAGCCAATTTAAACGCTTTAGAAATCAAGGCATTGGATTATTTGACAAACAATAGGGTTTTGCGTGTAATGAAAGCTGATAAGGGTGGCACAATAGTGGTCATGAAGTCTGAAGATTATAGTAAGGCAATGAACACTTTATTAAATGATTATAGTTGTTACAAAATTGTCACTAAAGAACATATTATTAGAAACTTTTCTAGATTAGATATGAGTCTATTTGATCTGTTTAGTCAAGGTAATATTGACTACCAGGCCTATGATTTTTTTACACATTGAATACCCTAAATTGGCCACCCTATTTGGTATCCCTAAATTACATAAACACATGGAAATGATACCATTTAGACCTATAGTAGCTGCAGTTTTTTCTAAAACAGAATCTATTTCCATTTGGTTGGACAATATTTTAAATCCCATAGTTCAGGGTACACATTCTTACTTGAGGGACACATGGCACTTATTAGAACTTTTGAGTCAGTTTGATGTTAAAGGTAGATCCTTCAGGTTTGTATCACTAGATGTAGTCTCTTTATACACAAGTATTAATCAGTGTGTAGGTGTAGAATTTTTGAGAGAATATTTAAGCACAGAGACTAATTTGGACAATGTTATGGTGAATACAATATGTACCTTGATGGATTTAGTCTTGGAAAATAATTTTTTTCATTTTTGAAGGCAAATATTATAAGCAAATCACAGGTGTTGCAATGGGCTCTAGGATTGCACCTAGTTTTGCCAGTATTGTCATAGCCATGTGGGAAATTAAGTACCTTTATTCACATTTATTTTCAAAACACATTTTATTTTATAAAAGGTACATAGATGATTTAATTTTTTTGTGGGATGGTGATCTCACTTCTTTTCAGGTGTTTGTCGAGTATTTAAATCAGTCGACTGAATTTTTGAAATTTACTGTTGGACATTTTGGTAACACAATTGATTTTCTAGACATACATTTAAGTCTAGGTCATGATGGTAGATGTTTTGATAGTTGTATTTTTAGGAAGTCTACATTCACTAATCAATATCTACATCATGACAGTTTGCACCCTAAATTTATGAAGCGAGGAGTTGTTAAGGGACAATTTATCAGGATAAGTCGTTTAACCAGTAATGATGAGAATTTTTTAAATGAGTCAAAGATATTAAATGACATATTTATTGAAAGAGGTTATGACTCAAGATGGTTAAACATAATCTTTAGTGAGGTCATTATTCTTAGGAATTCTAAAGCTAGTCCCATTTTACATCAATTAGTTGCTGTGAATAACAATTCAATGTTACAAAACAAAATAGCTAGGTATAATTTAGCCTTCCCTATTCCTATTTCTAATGAAATGGCTGCTATTAAGAATATTATTTATGTTAATTGGAAGGTTATTTTGGGTAACAATGATTTGAGTAGGGTTATTGGACAAACACCTGTGTTTACATACAAAAAGACTGTGGGCCAGATTCAGGAAGCCTCCGTGTAAGAGTTATAACTCTTACACGGAGGCTGCCGTTAAATGGTGTGATGTCAGCATATCATGCATATGCATGAGGTGCATGAGGCATGCTGAATCACACTGTAACTCTTACACGGTCCGTGTAAGAGAGTAGGGGGCGTGTCCGTAGGCTAAGCCCTGCATGCAGACACGCCCCCGTAAGTGTATAATGGCTGAAAGTAAACAGCCACGAGAGAGGCCATGGAAATGTAAACAAACACACTACATAACACATTCCCCCACAGACCATCAGTGTACAAAGTGAACAGAGGCTATAAAATGAAAATAAAAACTGTTTTATTTTTTTTAAACCCCGTAAATGTTTGCTAATGCGTGCGTTCGTGTGCGCGGGTGTGCTACTAGCACAACTGCAGTTAGCAATCAGTGGAAAAGGATATGAGAACTATATATGCAAAGTAAGCCAAGAAGAAATAGCTTAGCGGTAGAGTTGCCGGCTTAAGAGTAGGCAGGCAGGGTTCGAGCCCACACAACAACCTTTTTTTTTTTTGTAAATAAGCACTAAAAAAGCCCCTGACAGTATTGTCCAAATGTAAAAGTATACCCTTTTGTAAAATGGAATGAAATGGAGCATATATATTGAAGTAACACAATAAGAAAAATAATTAGAAATGTACTGATAGCTAAGCTGCTGTGAGACACAGTGCCCGTAGCTGCGTAGTGTTTAAAAAGCTGCAATCGGTATGCCCATTGCTAAGCACCAGTTTAACAGGCTGAAACTGTTTGCAACTAGCTGTGCTTAGCTTAACATGTGTCTCACTAGCCAATTAAGGTTTATCCCAGCGCACACCGTTTGCGCACCACTCCCACAAGCTAACTGCCAGTGCGCATGCGTTAGCTCTGCGCAAACAAGCGCAGACCTGCTTTTAAGTGCTTAAAAGTGCTTATGGCATGTTTGATTGACAGGTCCTCAACTCATTTCTGTCAGGAAAATTAAAAATCAGTGGTTAGATTCGAACCCAGGATACCATGCACTAGAGTCAAGGTACCAAACCACTAAGCCATGACAGCAATACCTAGAAATGCAGAAATAGCATATATATGGGATAAAATACAGAATGGAGCATGATAAAGCATTTTCAGTGAAGTAGATACAATTCCAAAATGGCCAATCAGAGAAATGTGCGGGAAAAGCAGCATATATAAGCCCCATAGGGGGGAATACACACCATAACCGATTGTAGAACAGACCTGCAATCAGAATGAGTGGAGTAGGTGAGGGACGTTGCTTTCGAGCACAGCGTTGGGGCGTTGAGGAGTCCAGATACATGGTCTGGCTCCTTGTCCATCATCACGAGGCCCAAATCATGCAGGGCCAGGTCTCATGGGGAGCGTACAGGGCGGAGGCATGGGACCAGTTGGCTCGTGATCTGACCAGTGCTACTGGCATTCCACGCACTGGTGAGCAGGTCCGTCACCACCATGCGGACCTGAAGCGGCATAAGCAAGACCAGTTGACCCAACGGATCCAGGAGGCCCGGGATATGCCCAACGCCCCACTACTGAGTAAGTTACATTTTACTCATGTATGTAAGGATGTCAACTAGCTGATACCATGGAGATGTGTAGTCCAATATTACTTCCTTTGTATTACAGCTGCAGGTGTCCGCTCTGTGAACCGTGAGATGCATGACCGTAGACTGGCGTGGCTGCACCACCATGCAGGTTAGTAACCCCATCTAGTACTTGTAAATAAATATTATAGTGTAGCATGTATCAGAACACTGCAGTGTATTGATTAAAAGTAATCTAATGTGCAAGCAAGAATTGAAAGTTTGCAGGTATGGCTGCAACAAATTCATCAGTATGCAAGTGTGACTGGAAAAATAATTTATATAAATAAATAGTGCTGTAATACAGATGTCCCACCATTAATTAATTGTAGTATAACCTGCAGTAGTCTCCAGAGTACAGCTTCAGAATCTGAGGTAGTCACATGTGTGATTTATCCCCTGTTGAAATGCTGAATCATGACAGAAGTGAGGCTGTTGGAAAGTGTTTGAATCACCACAGGTCTAATATGTGAACAAAGCCTAGAAGTACCAACCTGAACTGTGAAGTTGCAGGATGTGTGAGAGTGACAGAAAGGGTCATGTATGAATAAATAAAGTAGTAATAACCCCTGAATATATTAGCCCCAGTGTGTTTCCACAGAACTAAATGCATGTGTGAAGTACAAATTAACATCCCAAACTGATCTCAGTGTGTATGAATCTGGAATGTCAAGGCCAAAATCTGTATATGGTGATAACAGTAAACAATTTGCAGATAGAATGAATGATTATCTGACAGACTAAACAGCCATAGTTGTCCCCTGTCCTGTCATCAAAGTGTAGCAGGATGATGTATCTGATAAAATTAAAAATAAGTAGGGTAGTGATGTATTTATAAGAGGTGTAGCATGACAGTCAAATAAAAATCATTTTGAAACATCAGCCTCAACTTAATTGTGTACCTATTACAAATGTATATCAATGTGTAACTTATGAATGTGTCATCACTTTCTATCTCCACCCAACCCTTTAATTCCATATAACAACACCCAATAAATATTGGTATGTGAACATTTCATTAACCATGGACATTTGTCCGTTCCAAACATATATGCATGTCTGTTCGTGCATGTGCCCTGTTCATACCTGCAAATCTGATGGCCTGTTGCCATTAATCAACCCTGCATGTTGTTTGATTGTGTATTTCCATTCAAATAATGCATGTGATATTGATATGCCCCTTGCTCAATGGTGTTAATATCTGGGTGTTTGTTTAATGGGAATACCAATGCATGCTGTTACAACTAATCTGAATGGAATAATATGCCACTAACCCAAACTAACATAACTACTCACAAACCTAGAACGCTTGGGAAGGCAGGTCCCAGCGGACCCACCTCTCCCACCTCAGCTGGCGACTGCACCTGGCACTAGTGCCCAGGCCGGACCCTCCTCCGGTGGCCCTGTGCCACCTTCGGGTGGAAGCGCTGCAGGGGATGGGGCCCGTCCCCCCTCTGCAAACGTGGCCGGAGGAGTTCGTCCACTCGCCCTCCAAGGTGTCCGGTCTGTGGTGCGAAGGGAGATCCAAGACTCCATTCTTGGGCCCCTACGCCAGCTTGAAGCTCGTGTGGCACAGCTAACGGCCCGGGCCATTGCCCCGCCTACACAGCCCCCAGCACAGCCCCGTCCTGGGCTGTGAAGGAACAGTGGCAACTGCCTATGGGTGGGGATATCAGTTCCACTGTTGCCATCTGTGGGCTCATGCGTCTTGGATATCCCAACCTCCATCCCCGTCAATTGTGTAACCCCCCCCACGTGTGTCATACACCACCCCTGTATGCGTCTTGTCTGTCTTCTCTGTTAACCTACCCAACCTACCTCCCCAGCTATACCGACGTCCTTCACCTGACATACCACTCTCCCCTGAAAAAAAAAAAAAAAAGGGCACTCTGTACCCACAAAAAAATTACGCCCCATACATAGCTGTCCATGTCGCACACATGTCCGCTTGACATTGAAACTGTTAATTACAATTGGCTCTACAACAAACATTAATGTTGTCCTGACACCTCTCTCAGGGGTGGAAGGTTTCAAATGTCTCACCAAAATACATGGAAATGCACAGCTGTTGATGCTAAAGACATGGGCATCTAAGGGCCTTACCTACATCCCTCCTGCAAATCCCACGCTTGTTTCCCTACTGTCTTACCCTCTTTGTGACCCCTTTTTCACCACTTTCCTGTCACCCCTTTTTCTTTTCTTTCAAAGAAAATAGCGCGGGTGTGCGTTTGTGTTAGCGGAGCTCACCATATGGTACATGGTATTACATTACTTAACACATGGCATTGATGCCTCAGGTGGTGCTGCAGGGCTGCCTCTGTCGGATGCACATACTACACTCCCTGTACATGTTTGGAAGCGGGTTGTGTCATGTTAGGCATCCTTGTTACTATATGAGTGAGTCAGAGCAGGTATCAGTCCCAGTGTTCCTACTGACCAAGTGTTTGTGCTATGCGTTGCCTCTTTGCCAAGGCCAGGGCATACTAGGCACGCCTCCTTCTGCCTACTGGGACAAGGTCAGGTTGTTCCTCCTCCGAGTCACCCTCTGCCTGTGGCGGCCTTGGCAATGGTGGGGGGATGTTAGGCCCAGCTCTGTGCTGGTCCTGCTGCAGCTGTTTCCGCAGGATCATATTATGTAGCATAGCACATATCATGACCATTTGGGTACATGTAGTTGGTGTGTACAGCAAGGCTCCACCAGATGCGTCCAGACACCAGAATCGTGACTTCAGCAGCCCAAACACATGCTCTATGACATTACGTGTTTGTGCGTGTGCCTCATTATGGCGTTCCTGTTCAGGTGTGTGTGCATTTCTGATGGGTGTCATCAGCCACGGCTCAAGTGCATAACCTGCATCCCCCACTAGGTGTCCGTGTAGGAAGTCCCCACTGGCAAATGATTGGTACAGCTGCGTCAGATGCCAGATGTGGGAATCGTGATAGCTCCCAGGGCAGCCAGCACACACATTCATTATTATGCCCTGGGCATCACACACGACCTGGCAGTTGATGGAGGGGTATCCCTTGCGGTTAATGTAGACTCTACCCCGCTCACCAGCTGGTGCTTTGATGCGTACATGCGTGCAGTCTATTGCACCCAGCACCTCAGGGTATCCCGCTATTTGCTGGAAGAGATGCATATTGCTGGCCACAACCTCACGGTCATTAGGGACATATATATGATCACCGACATGTGCTGACATGGCATCCAGGAACTGGTGCAGTACCCTGGAGGCTGATGCCTGTGATATCCCCATCATATCACCAGTTGGTCTCTGGAAGTTACCTGTTGCTACTATTCTTAGGCCAACACATACCTTGGTTTCCACTGGGATGGGTTCCCCTCTGTTGGTTCTGTGTGTGAAATGTGGCCTGCACAGCTCAACAATCTGCTGCAGAAGGTCTCTGTCCACTCTGTAGCGCTCTACTATCTCCAGCTCATGTAACCCATGGTAGGTGACCCTGGGCCTGTATACTCTTCTCCTTCTCCTCACTCTGGGTTGTCTGTCAGCATCTGCATTGACACCACCCTCAGCAATTCGCCTTTGCCTGATTATAACAGCTATGGCAGCCCCTAGCATTTCTGCTCTGAGTTCAGCTTTTTCAGTTTTCAATTCTGATAGCTTACTTTCCTGCAGTATCTCTTGTGAGAAACACCCTGCACTGCTCTTTGCAGTGTTTTAAGTGCTGGGTTGGGCTTCTAGTCTGCCTGCATAATTGCCTGCTTCCAATTGTTTCCAACAATTAACTGAAGCAGTATCCTTTGGCAGTTTCCATGTAATTTAGTTGTTTCCTGTTTCCTCTCTGTTTCCTGAGGGGGAGCAATATGCACACCAGCTTAAACACGCTCACAGTCACTTAAACGCACGCACACATCCCTACACGGTGTTACACGCGCGTACACATCCTTACACGGTGTGAACTAGGCTGATTCATGTTAAAATGCGCGCACACTGCCTTAAACACGTGCACGCCCGCTCAAACCGTTGTAAACAGTTTGCAACACGCACCCACATGTTGAGCCTGCCTCACACGCGCGCACACGCGCGCATGCACGTATATCAAGAAACTTTGAGTGTAGGGATAGCGTAAGCCTTCAGTTTCTTGACTTTCCTAGTGTTCTGTTGGGACACACCTCCCTCCCTAAAGTCTGTCTGTCATCTTTCACCTTACATTGCCCTCCAATCTGGTACATTTGTATCTATCCTTCTCCCCCGTGATGTCACCTACCTCTTACTCTGTTCCTCCCCCTTCCCTAACTCTTACACTACTCAGAAAGTGCTCATTACCTATGTGGCAGTGTGATTCAGTATTGTAACCCTCATTTACATAGGATTGCCTAGTAATGCTTAGTTACATGTCTTACACGGAGCTTCCCCCCCTTGACAACCACTAAACAGAGACCATATTGTATTTGGTCTGCAAGTCCCTCCATTGACATTACATGTAATACATAAATCCCACAATTGTGGGCTTATAAGCTTCGGTTTTTAGTTTTAGGTAGCGCACCCGTTTGCGGTGTGCTTGCAGTTAAACCTCAAAATCCCGTGAAAAAAAAAAGTTATATTACATATTTTTGCAACACTTTTTCATGCCAATGGCCACATATTTGGCCATTGGCATGCTTAATGACACAAATGCACCCTTTATTTGGAGCTGACATAGCTCCGTTTTTAATTTTGCAGAAATGTACTCAGTTGTCAGCTGAGTACATTTCTGCAGCTAACACGTCCGTTACACGAACTGGTTTCTGCTTCGTGGATCGCTCAGATACCTCATTTGCATATCTTTCAGCTGCAAATGAGGTATTGAGCATTTCCACGCCCAGTCCATGTAAGAGACGTGTTAGCTGTCTCTTACACGGAGATTTGGGCTGTTCCTGAATCGGGAGGCTTACACGGAGGCTTACACTACTCTTGAACTCCGTGTAAGCCTTCCTGAATCCGGTCCTGTGTGTCTTAAAGGTCTGCTAGAAAAACAAAATTCACAAGCTAATGTTAGTACTACTAAGTCTAATTTTGGTACCTTTCTGTGTAATTGTTGTAAACAATGTAGATTTGTTGCAGGTAGTAGTACAGTATTTTTTAGGCATTTAAACAAAGTTATTTTTACCAAAGGTCATTACAATTGTAAAACTAAAAATGTTGTATATGTTGCTTTTTGCAATTCATGTGATCAATTCTACATAGGAAAAACCATTAGAATGTTGAAAAATAGAATTTATGAACACACATTAGCTATTAAAAACAAAGATTTGTCTAATGCTTTGGCAAAACATGCTACTATTTGTTGAGATTTTAAGAAATTTACATTTTCTGTTTTGGAAAAAGTTAATGATGAATTGTTATGTGGAAATTTTAAAATCAAGTTAGAATGTAAAGAAACCATCTGGCAAATCATATTGAATGCAGGTGAATTTCCTGGTTTAAATGATGCAATTAATATAAAATGTTTTTTACCGGCACAGAGACTTTTATTCAATTGCATTTTTTTATTTCAAGTGTTTGCATTTGTAAACATTAATATAGATCAATATTTTTATATTTTTACATTTTTATATTGTACTGTTATGATTAATGACAGTTTTCTTGGTGGTTAGTTGTATTTTATGTATTTTATGTACTTTAAGTATTTAAACTGATTTGATTTTTTGATTGGTCGGTTTAAGATACATGTGATCTAATGAAATAGTATTTAAAATATCATTTCAGTGAACATGATATTTCTGAAGAAGTTAAAGCTTATTAAAAGTGGACGAAACGCGTAAAACTTTTTGTGGTGTTCCTTTCAAAGTCATTTTTAGTGTTAAGTTTTTTGGTTCATATATATATATATATATATATATATATATATATATATAATGAATGAACGTCATAACAATAAAGCCTACACAAGGGATGTGAAGGGAATCAAGAGCAAATATGGTATTACCTAGTGCTGTCAGCGTATGTCATAAAAAGCTGCCCAGGAGTGAGCAGAGCACTGCTACTCACACCACAGGCAGGGTTTTACCAGTGGGAGTAACATTGTTGAATTGCTAAGTCTACTTTATACACAGACAGAAAGTTGTCGATACTGGGACTACCAAAAACTGTAAAGCGCAAATGGCCATAATCCATAACCCTAGGAAGGGCAGGTTTGTTCAAACATTACATCACGGGAGAGCCTGTGAATACACGAGGCGGGACAACATATGTGTAGGGCCCCTAATGCTCTGGAGAGGGCAATGTGTAGAGGTGTGTCATGGCTATGATAACAAGTGGATAATGGAAGTTACGCGTGTAAGTTCAACACAGGTGGAGTGGAGGAACTATGGGTATGAAATTATGGATCCAGGCATGCCAGGGTTGGATGGCCCAGTTCTAGCTGGACCGCCCTGTGGAGGTCAGTATGTTCATAACAGGTATATATGCATACACACATGCAGACAACAATATGTAGAAGCACATTCTCTGTTACACATGCATTCCATTTGTAGACATATATAATAGGAATGTGCACATACAAACATTGACAGTAGATGGAATAATAGGCTGTGCAAAAGAGGTATGGGACAAAACTGCTGGAACACAGAGGCATGTACAGTGTCCAATGTCAGTGCTGTGCTGACGATAATCCAATATGAGGGCTTCCTCACACATGGAATCCTTCCTGTGATCTGCCAGGTACGGCCACGACAAGTACTAGTATACATATGTATATAACAGGAATTACATATGTTCACAGATTATGGCAATGGAAGTGAGGAACCCAGGCAAGACACATGACACAAGTAGCATGCCCTTCCAGCCCCCCCTACAGCCAAACACAGGAACTATACATGCAATCAATGTAAAGTGTCCCCAGACCACAGGCAGGATACAACTGGGGGGGCACAGTGCACCCGTGGATTCTAATCATGGAACAAATACTGGAGCATCCCTTGCGGGACACCCCAAAAATTGGCCAGACCATACGAATGTAATAGATCATCCATTTTGTCCGCGGTGTATTCAGACTCGGAATACAAGGGTGGGTAACTCTGATTACCCATAGGCCGAGACAATTGTATGAAATGGGTTCCATGAAGTAGAGAGTGGTCAGCATGTAGTGGTGTGTCCAGAACCGACCAGGTCCCAGAGTAAGGATGGTTGCTGTCAAGGAGGCAAGGGTGGGGGAACTATGGGTAGCTACTTATGGGTCTAGGTGTGCAGGTGTTGGCTAATTTTGGCCAATATAGACAGCCCTAGTGATGCAAGTGAATGTGTTCATTGGGCAAAGGCGTCACCCAATGATCAGCCACACCCACTGCGAGACCCACTAAAGCAAAGTGTAATATATATGGCATGGAATGGAATAACCAAATGTAGACGTATATAATTAGAGCTATGTGTGTGTATATGTACCCATAGTGAGATAGAGATATGCTTCTCTCTCGCTGTAATACAAGTGTATACATACAGAGAAAGAATACAGATACATACCCACATATGAATCTATACATATGCAGACAACCACAGACCCATATGTCGTTAGATTTTATATATATATATATATATATATATATATATATATATATATATATATATATATATATATATATATATATATATATATATATAAATATATATATATATATAAAAATATATATATATATATATATATATACATATATATATATATATATATCTTTACAAATATATATATATATATATATATATATATATATATATATATATATATAGACAGCAAGATATGAATATACATGTATGCATACATATGCAGATATATCTGTATATATTAATGTAAATATATATATATATATATATATATATATATATATATATATATATATATATATATATATATATATATATATATATATATATATATATATATATATATATATATATATATATATATATGGGTTCATGTTAATCGACAACTGACTATATCGACAAGTAGCCCTGCAGCACGAAATAAACGAAACGTCAAAGCATCGAAATTTCAAATAATCGACACTTACTCCATCGAGACGACTTCACCGACAATCCACTTTACTGACAACGTGCTACACCCACATCCCATATTACAGGTAAAGGGTATTAACATATGTTGAGTGGGGGATGTAGTTATAATGTCAGACTAAGTGACATAAGTTTATAAATACATCCCCTACCTCACATATGTTAATACCCGTTACCTGTAATACGCGATGTTGGTGTAGCGCGTTGTCGATGGAGTAAGTGTCGGTTATTTGAAATTTCGATGCTTTGAGGTTTCGTTTATTTCGTGCTGCAGGGCTACTTGTCGATATAGTCAGTTGTCGACGTTCTAACATGAACCCATATATATATATATATATATATATATATATATATATATATATATATATATATATATATATACATATATATGTTACAGTAAATATACACATGAGCAGTTACGGGTAACATATGTTCACAGGCCGGGCATATGTTGGTGGGAGGTCCAATAAACAAACATGTACCCCCCACCCCCCCAGCTAGGCCGGTGAGACATGCAGACATGCAACAAAGGAAAATACACCACTGCTTCCCAGACCAGCAGCAGGAAACTACCAGTGGGAGAGATCTGCAAGGTCTACACTTGAAACATAGACATTGATGTCCCTTGTGGGACACCAAAAAGTAGTGATTGGAGCCATGCCCTGTAATGATTGATGTGACCAGGCTGTAGATGTACATGGACCAGTAGGTTGTGCAAGCCTGATAACACATGGGTTGACACAATGTACGACATGTGTCCTGACACGGGGAAAGTGGGCAGTGTGTAGGGGTGTGTTTATACCCCACCTTTGCCCACAGTAAGGATGGGTGCTGTAGCGGAGTTGCAGGTAGGAAAACTATGGGTATGCGATTATGAGCCTAGGAGTGCAGATGTTGCTGGCAGAGCTGTATTAGGACCGCCCCATGGATGTAAGTAATATTCCGATGTAGGTATAGCAGATTCCCATACCTCCCAAACCCTAAGAGCACATCCACTGGATAGTTCGTAAACCATTGGGGAAATACAAAGGGACCATACCATTGAACTGTCCCCAATTACCAGGGATGTCCATGATTACGACTCAAAATCTAACTCTGTCCCACCTAAATCCTCCTAGAACTAGTGATATTAGGAGGAAAGTTGGTGGAATACACATAATGAATAATGACAACATGTAAGAGTCATAAACAGCATGTACTTCAGACAATGTGCATGAATACATATGCTCTGGGTCTGTCAATGTGTCAGGTTAATAGCACCAAACTTCTAAATGTGTCCCTGAGGTTGTTATGCAGTGTCCCTGATTCAGTGTTCATTCTTCCCCATTCGTATGAGAGGTCTGATAGTGACAGAAAGTGCATATTCTACCGACTACCTTAGAAAGATGATAGAATAATAGGTTAGGGTTACCACCTTTCCACCTTTGCGAGGGACACTCCCCTTTGGGCAGTTGTGTCCTGCAAAATAATTGAAATTAATGTCCCGAGATTTTAGGACAAAGATTTCCTATATTGTCTGTAGTAGTTGCATAAAACAATTATTTTGTATCTGAAACACCTAGATGTTATAAGAAACAGTATAAGCAACTATAATGCTACAAAAATACGCTTTTATTTAGACAAAACAGTGAAGTACTTTCCTTTGTACTGGCTGTGGGTATGTTTTGCCTCTAAAATCTGATGTCTCTACATAAAGGTCCCACCTTGGGCAATTGAAAATGTGGCAACCCTATAATAGGTATGCGGTAGCATGACTTGGCCGATGGATGTCGGTCCCAAAACCCAATTCTGTATTGAAGAATCTTGGTTCCCATGTATCAGCCAGATGGGAGCAGATTGAGGAACACACAAATAATATGATTAAATCACTAGACAGGCCACTGATTCCGTACAGTCGAACGGCATGCTGTTGCCTAATGGGCAGCCATTCCCGATACTGTAGGCATATAAGCTGATGTAATAGGCATCACAAGGTCATATTGTGGTCCTCACTCCCACCCAGGGGTGTGAGTGTCTGATGCAAGCACCAATGTCGGTGCATTTGCAAGTACAGGAGCGACCGGGTGTAAGCCTGTTTGGCTACCAGTATGCGAGTATTGCACTGGTAAAGCAATGTAGAGGCTAACTGTGTGTAAGAAGCTGTAACCAGAGGTTAGTATTGCTTAACACCGTGCAAACCCACACACACCCGCTCACAACTGCTTTAATGTGCCTTACTCCCTCAGTATCCAATGGCCTTGTTCTGCCCTGCAACCAAATAAACGTCCTTTGCAAGGGTCAGAACCAGGACCCTGCACACACAGCTAATGTGATTTACCAATACACCATGGCAGATATACAGATAACAGACAGTACCACAAACATATCATACAGCGCAGTCATTCAACAGTATAGGAATGTATCCCATCATGTAGATGTATATGTGAGCATTTATGTCCAGTATATAGGTACATACATATATAGAGATATATCAGGAACATACCATATGGCAACAAAGCATTACAAATGAATGAAACAGGAAACACCAGCGACACCTGTATTATGTAGTGGTGTTGTTCTATGTAATCTCAAGACTCCCTCAGATAGACATGTGTCATTCATACACGCAAACAGTTCTACATTGGCCGTATACATCACTCTGTGCATGTAATGTACATTAACACAACAGTACCTGTCCAATCATTATGTGTGAACAGTACTCTTGCAAGGTGCTGTGTGCAACATCATCATCATGATAAAGGTAAATGGGGTAACCGTAGAGGTACTGGTAGTGTTGTATACACAATGTGGTCATCCTCATCACGTGTACCTGGACCATTTAGGAGTGATGTGCATACCAGGATCGTGTGCCTGAGAGACAGGAGTGAGGATAACAGAAGTATTACAAAAAAACACATCTAGATAGACCAAAAGAAAGAAATGCCAACAACGAAAATTGCAGCCAACTGGAAAAAGTCTTTACTTCTTTTAAACAGATTCTGGTACCTCGGCCTTCGCCTTCATTGGAATAAATTATTCTAAATCACACCAGCTTATATATACACCAGTCATTTCAATTAAACAATTAAATGAATTCATCAATTAAGTAATTTAGAAAACTTATAAATTTAACATAGCATATTATTGTTAATCTTTAATATTACTTGTCACAGCATGTTATTATAAATCTTTAATATTACTTTTATACATTAATATAATACTTAAATTTCTAAATTCATACCATTTGGAAACAGGGTTTTATAATTTATTATAAAATTAGATTCCATTCTCAATAATTTTTTCTGAAAATTAATGTTTGCCCCCCCCCCCACCCCATCTGGTTTTGCCAAAACACTAAATATAAAGTCCTCACATCCACCACCATGAAATTGATGAAAATGATTAGCTACTGGACTATCCAGTCTACCCCTCCTGATATCTCCCATATGTTCCATGATTCTCAATTTTATTTTTCTTTTTGTCTGCCCTATATACCATTTTCTTATTTCACATTTACAACCTATTATATAAATTACCCCAAAGGAATTACAACTAAAATGATCAATGACATTATATTTAACGCCATTTATCATACTACCATCCAAATTCACAATTTTACTACAGCCTTTACAATGTCCACAAGCATAAGCTCCAGCATTACTAGCTTTAACCCTCCTGCCTTTATGCCTAACCAGCTCTTTCAAATTACTGCATCTACCATAAGAGAAAATAATATCATTGGGGATAATAGTTTTCAAAAAATCATCATTCATAACTATGGGCCACATATTGAATATTATTTTTCTTAATACAGGTGAAAAAAGTGAATACCTATTAACAAAAAATATTTTATCCTTAACTTCCATGTTATTATAATCATTACAAGCTAATTCTAAAAATTCTTCATCATCCCTAGTATTCCCACTTTTTTCATTCTTTCTACCTAAATATTGATGAACACTAAAGTGTAAGTTTAACTCTCTTTCAACTTTATTTCTATGTGACACAATATTATCCCATCTATATCCTTGATTATTTAATTTTTCACAAATTACATCAAATTCCCTCTTTATATTCCTAACTTCTGAAGTATTAGCAGCAATTCTTTTAAATTCTCCCAAAGGTAAAGAGTTAATCAACTGAACACTATGCATACTAGTGGCATGCAAAAAATTGTCTACTGCCGTAACTTTGTGGAAGGGTTTATGTTGTATCTTCCCATCACTACCAACATAAAATTCAACATCCAAAAACTGGATTGACCTTGACTTCACTTCAAAAGTAAAGTCCAAACCACAAGAGTTTAATTTCAAAGTTGAAATAAAGTCATTAAACTCCATTGAATTGCCCTTACACAAAAATATTAAATCATCAATGTATCTCTTGTAAACAATCACATTTTTTTGGAAAAAATTAGTAGTGTACAAAAATAAATTTTCAAAAAACCCCATAAAGATTATGGTATAAGGGGGAGCAAAACTAGCACCCATTGCTGTACCTTCCCTTTGTAGATAACATTTTTTATCAAATTCAAAAAAATTGTGAGTAAGACAAAATTCCAATAGGGAAATGATATATGTTGTTCTGGGTCCATCACCCAAGAGCCGATGTACTGCATCTAAACCCCATTTATTACAAATAGATGTATATAAAGATTTTACATCAACACTTGCCCAATAAAAATTGTCCTGCCACATAATTCCCTTGAAAGTATCACAGACCTCCTTTGTATTTTTAACATGTGAAGGAATTCTTGTGATATATTTCTTTAACACAGAATCCAGAAAAATGCCCACATTTTGTAAAAAGGCCCCTTTTCCACTAACAATCGGACGCCCTGGGGGATTATTTAAATCCTTATGTATTTTAGGTAAAATAAAAAATTTTGCAATACTAGGATTTTTAAAGTATAATTTTTTCACATCCCCTGAAGAGAAGAAACCCAATCTTTCCCCTCTGTCCAATAAGTCATGTAGGGCACTATTGAATTCCAGAATAGGATTATTCAGGAGAGAAGCATAAACATTATTGTCCATCAAAATATTTAAAGCTATAGAATTGTACTTTTCTTTATTAAATACAACCCAATTGCCCCCCTTATCTGACTCCACAAAAACATAACGATCACTAAGCTCTCTTATGTGGCAAAGTGCTTGCCATTCTTCCTTTGCTAAATTAAAACACATTGCCTTCTTTTTAAACAAATCATATTCCTTCATAATTTGTTTCTTCACAACATTTTCAAAAATAATAATGGTCTGATTAATTTTAGGAGGCAAAAAATCACTGCTATGTGGAACCTGCGGAACCTCCAATTTACCATAACCAGTATTATATTCAAAATTCAAACATGAGGAATCCTCTGTCATTCCATGAATGTCTACCATTTCATTTTCATGCAAGGAAATATCCATTAAAGAACTATCCATGAATGAATCAGGCTCAAGTGATTTATGGGCTTCCTTATTACAAAAAAATACCTTCAAATGTAATTTTCTGCAAAATTCCTTGATTTCATTTAAAATTTCAGCCACACAAGGAATATGCGTAGGAACAAACTTAGTTCCTTTACATAAAACACTTCGCATGTTATTGGTAATAGTACAGTCAGATAAGTTGATAATATCTAAAATGGACCCAGAACAAATATTAGCATCAAACATTTGAGAATCAGGCATATGAATATCAGGTAAAACATAGTCAACAGTTGCAAAGTCATTATTAAGTCCTTCTCTGTTAGCGTTAGCATTAAAGCTAAACAAATCAGAATCATTTTCTCTCTCCCCTGGGCTGAAAACGTCGATTTCGACCCTTTCTCTGGTTTACTCTGCCATTCGTCGAGGTCTAGGTCTCCAACATTTCATTAGAAGCAGAAGCTTCCCCGATATTCAGTTCCTCAAACGAAACACTTTTACGCCCTACAGAACTGGTATCCGCTGAAGAAATGGAAGTATCTCTTGAGTCGCGAGACCTAAATCTCTTGCTTTTCAAAGGAGCCTTGCCCCGCCCACTTTTAAAGTTGTACTGCCAGGAGAAAATTTTGCCGGTACTATAATCAGTACTATCTCGTGTATATTTCTTCTTTTTCCGTTGGATAACTTGTTGTTCAATTTTGGACACCCGACTCTTTATATTCATAAGATTGACTTCCACTTCCGATTCAGAATAGTCAGAAAGCAGTTTATCTTGCATACTAACAATTTCTTCACGGACTTTTTTTAACATTCTCTCATTGCATTTTATCAGCACTTTCAACCAGCCCAATGTACATTGAAGAGAAATGTCTTTCCATTCGTCAAACAAGTCTGAGTCTTCCTCAGAAAACTCATAAGCAGGCAGACGATCTACCCTTAAACCCCTCGGAGTAATGCTTGTACTTACATACTTCTCAAGCAATCTGGTGTCATAAAAAGTTGTAGCTTCCTTAATCAATAATTTTTCCAACTTGCTGAAACAAAAAGAAGCTTCATTTGAATTGTATAGCCATGGGTCAGTGGAGGCAAACCTCGATTCCCTGTCCCTCCAAATGGAAGAAAAATCAGGTTAATAGCACCAAACTTCTAAATGTGTCCCTGAGGTTGTTATGCAGTGTCCCTGATTCAGTGTTCATTCTTCCCCATTCGTATGAGAGGTCTGATAGTGACAGAAAGTGCATATTCTACCGACTACCTTAGAAAGATGATAGAATAATAGGTTAGGGTTACCACCTTTCCACCTTTGCGAGGGACACTCCCCTTTGGGCAGTTGTGTCCTGCAAAATAATTGAAATTAATGTCCTGAGATTTTAGGACAAAGATTTCCTATATTGTCTGTAGTAGTTGCATAAAACAATTATTTTGTATCTGAAACACCTAGATGTTATAAGAAACAGTATAAGCAACTATAATGCTACAAGAATACGCTTTTATTTAGACAAAACAGTGAAGTACTTTCCTTTGTACTGGCTGTGGGTATGTTTTGCCTCTAAAATCTGATGTCTCTACATAAAGGTCCCACCTTGGGCAATTGAAAATGTGGCAACCCTATAATAGGTATGTGGTAGCATGACTTGGCCGATGGATGTCGGTCCCAAAACCCAATTACTTGTCTGTATTGAAGAATCTTGGTTCCCATGTATCAGCCAGATGGGAGCAGATTGTAAGAGGAACACACAAATAATATGATTAAATCACTAGACAGGCCACTGATTCCGGACAGTCGAACGGCATGCTGTCGCCTAATGGGCAGCCATTCCCGATACTGTAGGCATGTAAGCCAATGTAATAGGCATCACAAGGTCATATTGTGGTCCTCACTCCCACCCAGGGGTGTGAGTGTCTGATGCAAGCACCAATGTCGGTGCATTTGCAAGTACAGGAGCGACCGGGTGTAAGCCTGTTTAGCTACCAGTATACGAGTATTGCACTGGTAAAGCAATGTAGAGGCTAACTGTGTGTAAGAAGCTGTAACCAGAGGTTAGCATTGCTTAACACCGCGCAAACCCACACACACCCGCTCACAACTGCTTTAATGTGCCTTACTCCCTCAGTATCCAATGGCCTTGTTCTGCCCTGCAACCAAATAAACGTCCTCTGCAAGGGTCGGAACCAGGACCCTGCACACACAGCTAATGTGATTTACCAATACACCATGGCAGATATACAGACAACAGACAGTACCACAAACATATCATACAGCGCAGTCATTCAACAGTATAGGAATGTATCCCATCATGTAGATGTATATGTGAGTGTTTATGTCCAGTATATAGGTACATACATATATAGAGATATATCAGGAACATACCATATGGCAACAAAGCATTACAAATGAATGAAACAGGAAACACCAGCGACACCTGTATTATGTAGTGGTGTTGTTCTATGTAATCTCAAGACTCCCTCAGATAGACATGTGTCATTCATACACGCAAACAGTTCTACATTGGCTGTATACATCACTCTGTGCATGTAATGTACATTAACACAACAGTACCTGTCCAATCATTATGTGTGAACAGTACTCTTGCAAGGTGCTGTGTGCAACATCATCATCATGATAAAGGTAAATGGGGTAACTATAGAGGTACTGGTAGTGTTGTATACACAATGTGGTCATCCTCATCACGTGTACCTGGACCATTTAGGAGTGATGTGCATACCAGGATCGTGTGCCTGAGAGACAGGAGTGAGGATAACAGAAGTATGTTGTGATGCATATTACGGTTACATGTGTCCAGTGGGCACGTGTGTGAAATGGACAGCTATGTATAGGGCAGAGTTGTCCTAGGAGCCGATTGACCTTATGTTTCCTTAGGGTGAGGGTCGGATGTGGGGGAAGAAGTGTAGCTATGGCCGTGGAGGATAGGTAGGGTAGGATCACAGACAAGACAGCATATAGGGTTGGCATATGACACGTGTGGGGGGATACACCTCCGATGGGGATGGGTGTTCGGCATTCACAAGCCCATGGGACCAGTGGGATGGAGGTCCACAGCCATGGGCAGTCGCCACTGCACCTAAACAACTGCAAAGGAGGCAGTGCTGGGGGCTGTCCAGAAGGGGCAGCATCACCCTGTAAATGTGACACTCCACCCTTGAGCTTGCATATCTGGCTTCAGCACCCCTTAGTGAGCCCCCAATGTGACACGTCTGGGACCGCACAACAGCAGACATGTACCTGACTGGTCCTGCTCCCAGGGGGGACATGCCCCATCCTCAGTGGTGGTACCACCAGAAAGTGGTGCAGAGCCAACAGTGGTTGATGTCCAAGGCTAGGCCCCAGATGTGCTAGTGCCCGGTGCTATGGTCAGCTGAAGTGGGACAGGAGGTTCTGCCGGCACCTCCCAACCCATTCAGCCTATGGTGTTGCAGTTTAAACCCACATATTACTTAGTGATAGACAACATCATACAGGATTACCTACAACAGTATGCATAGATATTGCCATCAACCCAACACAACAGATGGTATACATTTGCAGAGGGAGCACAAAACATGCATATATACTGCATGCCATCTGTACAATGTGTAGTAGACGTGTGACCACAGCTATGAACAGTTGCCCATTATTGGCGTGTCACTGGAAACCTAACACAGTGTCTGGCATACCACTGTTTCATGTGACATATGTCCAGTCAGGGATGCGATGGCAGTAACACATCCCTATCATCATGTACTGTCTGCAATCCTCACACTATGCTCCTGCTGTACACAGATTTGTGTTCAGTGTGTAACACAGGAAACAAATGGTTCCACGCACTGACCAGTTCACAGATGGTCCTACAGATGGGGGTCCCTCACAAACTGAATACTGTCATGTCTGTATTAAAGCATGCAGAATAGCCATTACCACACAAAACATGTTAAACAGGCAGTAGTCTCAATGCAGCATAGCTACACTTACATGCTGTAGTCATGTGTGGCACATCACCCTCCTGTCTTGAGGCTATTTCCCACTGTGTATGATGTTTGAGGTACATCCAGATAGCATCTGTGATGCCGTTTCAGAACACCACATCCGGGTACCACTCACAGCGACTGTCATGGCCAAATACCAACATGTTTTCCCTAGATAGTGTACTGTGCTTATCACGCGAATGGCTATGGGAACACCATCACAGCTGTTCCACATGCAATCAGCTAGAGGAGGACTGCAATAGGTGCAGAGGCCATCACATGATCAAGTCCATTACTTACAGTACACATGCTGCTGCTGAGCAGGTGTACACCTTCACATCCACCAGAGAGTGTGTGGGTGGGACAAGCAAAATACACCAGAGAAGGGCTTGGAGATTTAAACCTAAGCATTGTCTGCCACACGCCTAACAGTACAGTGGTCAAACCCCTAACTGACTAGTCATTACTATTACATTTGCATGACATTACTACATGTGCCACAAAGGAGACATTTTGCTTTGCTGTAAGAACATATATGTGTAGGTGAGTGACATCTGCAACAGAGATATAGTAGACATACATTAGGTGTGGCACATATGGCAATCCACGTGAGTGGATGCCATTGTCACCACAACCACACTCTTTAATGGACTCGCATTGACACTCTTTGCCAGGGCCACAAATACACAACCTAACTACTTAGTTTGCCACACTGCAGTAATGCACAAGACTACATGCACCACAGGGGATATCTGGAGGTTCTATGAGCTAGGGCATGTGAAAGTGTTTGACATCTGTTGGTATGCCAACAAGGGTTATACTAGGAGTGACTGTGGTTGGGAGCATCATAACCCACACGCAGACACAAGGTGCCAGTACTGACATGCATGTATGCATTGCTTCATGGGTGTGTAGTGGCTGGCTGTGCAAGATGCCTGTGCAAGGCTGAGTGAGAGGTAATCCTTGGCATCGCATCACCCGACAATGATATGCAGTGCGGTACAGGGGTGTAGTGTCTGCAATGTCCCACACAGATGGGTACTACATGATCTGCCCTGACATCCTCGTTACCAATGTGTATGGCCATAACTTTGCAATGTATGCCATGTCTGTGTTTGATAGTCCTTCATATGGACATTGCCTGGGATGTGCATGTCCCACAATACTGTACAGTGACATGTACAGGTGTACATGGTTTGGCAGGCACATGTTGTGTACACAGACGGTTATCTCCCAATATGCCAGTACTGGCCTGGTGTGGCTAAACCTGCTTATAGTGAGCAGGTCGATCCTGCACTTGCATTGATAGTATGATACAGGTATTCCCTGGTGTCAGTGGCATTGGTCCATACAGGGCGCATGTGTATGGCATTGTATGGCCTCTGTGGATCACATTTGATGGCACCACACATGTTGCAGGCATCCAGTGGGGAACATAGTGAAGGCACACTGTCCGCAAATATGTGCCTATTATACTGCTGTACAGGGTGCCATGTCGTCTGCAGCCCACTGCATTCACACCATGCCTACTATCTGTCATCAATGTGCATGGTACTAGCAACATAGTGGGATATCCTAGGCAAGTGTGTTTGTGCATGGCACATGGATGCAGGACATATACTGGGTACTAGTAGGGTTGCATACTTTGTTCACCAGGCCTTTTGCCAGATGTAGGGGTATGGCTAGCCAACACAGTCCCGTGGCTGACTGACAGCAGTACTCCTCGTGAGGTGGCCAATGTGTCATAAGACGGACACCGTATAGGAAAACTACAAAATCCACTCCCCAGCATGTACAGTGGTTAGACACTCACAGCCACTTCTACACAGGCTCTGACAGACAAACACACACACTTGCCCTGTCCTGTATATGAACCCCTACCTACCACACTGCAGCAATACGCTTTTAGGGCATGCACTACAGTGAATACTGGGTTACAGCACACCTACAGGTGTATACCTAGGTGGGTGACAACAGCAGGATTGTCAAAGTTGGTCATGTGATTTGTACAGAGAGTGCATACTGTACAAAGCACTGCACTTGTCTCACGCAGGCACACACACACGCACACACACACAGTTGGCAAGTCTGGGATTAGAACACTGACCTAACTACTTTATCACACTACAGCATTACTCAATTACAGAATGCACTACTGTGATTACTGGCTTACAATACTCCCAGAGATGTATTTCTAGGTGGGTGACATCATCAGCCTTGCCAAAGGTGGGTATAGGAATGGTATGGAGTGTGAGCAGTCTAAAAGCATTATTCAGTCCTCAGTCAGATGGGGACAAGCACACACACACTTGGCAAGTCTGGGATTAGAACATTGAGCTAACTACTTTATCACACTACAGCATTACACAGTTACAGAATGCGCTACCAAGATTACTGGGTCACAGCACTCCCAGAGGTGTATTTCTAGGTGGGTGACATCATCAGCCTTGCCAAAGATGGGTATAGGAATTGTATGGAGTGTGAGCAGTCTAAAAGCATTATTCAGTCCTCAGGCAGATGGGGACAAACACACACACACACACACTTGGCAAGTCTGGGATTAGAACACCAACCTAACTACTTTATCACACTACAGCACTATGCAGTTACAGAATGCACTACCAAGATTACTGGGTCACAGCACTCCCAGAGGTGTATTTCTAGGTGGGTGACATCATCAGCCTTGCCAAAGGTGGGTATAGAAATTTTATGGAGTGTGAGCAGTCTAAAAGCATTATTCAATCATCAGGCAGACGGGGACAAATACACACACACACACACACACACACACACACACACACACACACACACACACACACACACACTTGGTAAATCTGGGAGTAGAACACCGACCTAACTACTTTATCACACTACAGCATTACGCAGTTACAGAACATGCTACCGAGATTACTGGGTCACAGCACTCTCAGATGTGTATTTTTAGGTGGGTGACATCATCAGCCTTGCCAAAGGTGGGTATAGGAATTGTATGGTGTGTGAGCAGTCTAAAAGCATTATTCAGTCCTCAGGCAGACGGAGACAAACACCAGTGGTGGGAACAGAACACCTGCCTATCTACAGATCGCTATTACAATACTACATAGTTACAGGTCGAGCCACACAGACTACACATTTCAAGGTTGTCATTATGACCTTCTAGGAATGTGGACATCAACAGGGATGCTGGCAGTTAAAATGTACATACCTGTGAACCTGTGTGTTTAAAGTAGGAACCCATCCAGATCTGGAGTATGCCCATCTGTGGAATGGACGACTACTATCACTATACAGGGTTACAATGGCCATGCCCATACACATAGAGGTACATAACTGACACAAGGTGTCACTGGGCATGCTCACACACTTAGTAGCATAGGGCTGTTCGGAATGCACTATGTGTCCATCTACACAAGGTTATACTCGGCATGCTCATACACATAGTAGCACAGGGCTGTCTGGGATGCACTCTGATTCTAAACATGGAAGGCCACAGTGGCCATGCTATTACAGTTAGATGTAAAGAACAAATTGTAATGGACTCTTGTGTTAGTAGTTGTCATTGTTAGCAGGAACACTGCACTACATATATCTGACACCGGTCTTATACACAATGTCTGCTGCTGTCCGTCACCTTAGATGTACCATTCTATACCAAGCACATTACTACCACTCGCAGTGATGTCTTGCTAGGATTAGCAACAGCTTGACCAACACAATGAGCCAATGTCCTACTGTAATTACGAGGTTGTCCAGTGTTTGTCATTCTGGGATGACATGACTGAAAGTAGACAGGCCTTTGTCACATATCACATGCTTCCATGATTCAATGGAGTGGGGATAATACCTAAGTCGCATTTGCCCATATAGTGCCATTCCAAGGCAAATGTCCTAAACACAGGATAACACCCTGACACCTAGAGAACAACTGCATTGTATGTTTATGCTAACCAGTGCTAGATGTGTAGCGTCCGTAATCACAGCTGCTCACTGTAGATCCAACAATGGGGAGTACTGACATCTGTGCAGTGAGGAACACCTGGTTGAAGGCTCTGTAGTGCACAATAGCACTACCACCATATACCTCAGAACCAGGTGGTGGTATCCCCACATACATAAAGGCCACTCACATGTACTGACTGGCACTCCCACAAAAGGCATCACAGATGAGTCAGGTGCAGGACACAGTGTCAAATGCTGCATTCTAAGATTTAAACTTCAGACACCACCATGCCCTTGGACCACCAACACACATCCATACATGTGGTAGGACACATAATAGTACACCACCATGTGACCCTTGACCAGTGGGCTGTACCAAGCTCTACATCAACTGTGCAGAGTACCCATTTACTGATAAAGTTGCATCATGTGTTATGCAATGCAATGATACCACTGTCTGTAACCAGGTCAGCTGTACACATACCAGGGGCCCTCAGTTATTTACAACATTAGCAGATGACTGTAGCTGTACACCAGTAAACACCCTCATGTTAGGATATGACATACATGTACCTGCCCTGGATATGTACATGCCACACACATACAACATATATGTAAATAGTATAGCTGTTGTTGTCCTTTGTGCAGACAGGTGGCTACAGCCATTACACACATGCACATGGAATGTAGGTCCATGGCTGCTGAATGCTAACAGTACATAAGGTGTGATATCAGTGCTGACAGAGGTAACATTCCCTCTGTCATCCATTACACCTATCATATCATACAACAGTCCATGTATCATGTATGTCATTACACGTCCACCAATTGCAATGCCTACAAACATGCCCAAATGACAGGATTGTAGGACCTACACACACATGTAAACTGAACAAAATAGTGAAATGTGTATCAGACCACAATAGAGGCAAAGTAATAATTAACGCTTTCATCCACTTTTATTACAAACGTGAACTTCTTCAGAAAAGACAAGAGCCCTCCCCAACTCTTGCCTTTTATACAATGCAATACAGGAAATGATGTCAAAAACATTTTCAATTAATCAGTTAATGAATTAGTTATATCTCATTTCAAAATAAAACTATCATAAAATATAAAAAAATAATTTTGTATTTGCAATAAACAAATATTAGTAAAACCTATAATATGCATTCCATGTTTTACTACTAAAATTCAAAACCTGTCCTATGATGAACTGTTATAATTAATGAATTCCTTTTGCAACTGTATGAATACTTCCAATATTCTAAAATACTTTATGTATATAATCTATATGACAAAAGTAAAAAATGTATAAAAGTAATAAATTGAATGAAATGTAAAACTTCAATCTAATATAAACATTTAACATTCTTATCACTTGTTTTAAAAAATCACTTCCATTGATTAGGTTAATATCCATTCATATAAAAAAAGTAAATGATGGCCATTTTTAAAAAATTCTATGTCTATCTAAAACTTTCATATACATGAATAATGCAGAGTGTATACACACAATATGTCCTGTGATTCCACTCTCTCGTGTGCGCAATCAAATGTGTCCACATGCTGACAAGCGCACCGATGCCCGCTGTCAGCCTACCAAATGCCCACTGACGAAATCTCCACATGGACATCCCGTGGCAAGTGTCCAGACACTCGAACACACACATACACATGCACAATCACACACACAAAAAGAAATGAACAAGTGCTCAAAGACAAACACAATCACACTGTGCCTAAACATAACATGCACACTCACACACACTCTCAAGCAAACAAGACAAAAACAGAGGAGGAGATCACCCCTCAAGGGACACATGTACATGTAGTGATGTGCATTCAGATACCATGCGTGTGCAGTTGCTGATGTATGCAGGTGATGTGTATCTTAGTACATCATGCAGTTGCAATGCAGCCTCAATATTGCCAACTGTATATGGTGATATGCTGAAAGTACGGAAAGATGTACATCAGGTATGGACAGATGTGTAGACATAGCTAAGTGGTGGGGCATCTTTGTAGATGGATGATTGCTGAGGACAGCTCACAGATGTGTCACAAGTGGTCCTACAATAACCTGTGTAACCGGGAAGCAATGTTTTAGTTAATTGAAGTGCAGCACACACAACATAGACAGCGGTCAGAGTGACACCAAAGGTAAATCACTTGACACCTGTAACAGTTAAGACCTCCCATGTGCATATATCAGCACAGTTGCCAAAGGAAGCATCAGTCCACTTTGTAACTTGTGCAATACTGCTGTAAGTCTGTCATACATATCATGAGATAGGCAGGTGTTTGATTCACAGTACTGGCATGTGTGGTTGTGTGTGTGTCCCCATATATGTCACATATGGTGGGGAATACATCTCAATTGTTACTCACTCTCCTGTACACTGCTGTAGACATCTGTACAGACTGCAATTTAGAAAGCAGGACATAGGCAGGGGTGTGTATCTCACACATGTGAGGTATCTGTATGTGCACGACATAGGTGTATTCAATAGTGAATGCCACAGTGTGTGTGTGTGTGTGTGTGTGTGTGTGTGTGTGTGTGTGTGTGTGTGTGTGTGGGTGGGTGTGTGTGTGTGTATGTGTGTGTATGGCTGTCTAGTTCCTGGAGTGAGGCTGTATGTTACCATAGTGAACTGATAAGACCCCTCCCCCCATCCAGGCGATGCAATCTACTATCCTTGTTGATGTCGCCAATCTTAGGCCATAGTGACTACCTGTACATGTGTATTCTCTATGGAGCTTCATGTAGGTGCACAGTACTGTAATGATGATTTGCACATAGGCAGGGGTCCTTACCTCAACTGTGTGTGTGTGTGTGAGTGTGTGTTACTGTGTCGGTGAATCCGTGAGTTTGTGGGTGTGTTACTGTGTCACTGAATACATGTGTGTCAATACCTGAGTGTGTGGGTGCAGTTGTGTGTTCGCATCCTGTCATGGGAACATGTATTACTGCTTCCCAATGAGGCATCAAACTTCCCACTGGCCTCTACCCTTGTCATCAGCTAGACCGCTCTCTTACCTCACCACTCCATGTAACTGTACCTGTGATGTCACCCAGTATGGATGTCACGTCTGTAGCCACAGTAACTTAATACACAGCTATCATGCTCTTGGATCAGTAGACATGTTTGGAACATGGGACATTCTAACTGTGATGTGAAAGGTACAAGGTGCATGCTAGCATTTTCATACATATCTGTGAGTAGTCCACATTTACATATGGGACACTAACTGCAAACACTGACATCCACCAGCACGTGCAAATAGACCTGAAGGAGGAAAGCAGAACATCATGACCAACATGCAGTTACTGTTGTTACACAAGACACATACTGTTAGCAGTATGAAATGCATTGTACACCTGTACTACAGGGTATGTCTGCTGCCTGTCAACAGTACACAGCAA
The DNA here is from genome assembly GCF_019279795.1 of Protopterus annectens. NCBI lineage: Eukaryota > Metazoa > Chordata > Ceratodontiformes > Protopteridae > Protopterus > Protopterus annectens. Next base: position 1,611,853,915 of record NC_056732.1, on the reverse strand, counting down.
TTGTAATCTACATTTATCTTCCTAGTCTGTTCACCCTGTGCATTAGACCATATGAGCATGTCCTTGCACCGATGGTGTGGATAACAGGGATGCGGCACAGGCATCATCATATGCACAGGGTGATAATGTTTGCCAGAGGCCTAGGCTGCACCATTGGATGACATCATGTGTGTGGGTTAGGGCCATTTATCCAATTGGGCGTGTGTGGATGTTATGCATGTGTGTGTTGCGATGCCCTACATATGTTTCCGGTGTGTGCGTGTATGTAGGCACACAGTTCTGGCATGTATCTGGCCTACACAGGGGCATTATTGACAGCTGCAGAATTTAGAGGCTAGGTTTTACAGTTCACGGTGTCTGACCATGGCCACATGACCTGTGCCTGCCAGGGGTTGCACGGGCACTACCAGGCAGAGGTGCACATTGGGTACTGTCTGATGACACATGTCCACTGGAACCATATCCCTGTTGGGACCATCCAGGGCCACGTGCATGTGGCCTGCTGTGTTGTGGTGTGGACAGCACAGCACCAGCTGCACTGCTGCTGCTACTGCCACCATGTGAGCGGGCATGTGAGGTAGCTCATTCACATAGACATGAAACAGGTGATGTAGCAGGCCTACATCCACGTGCCTGACACCTCACTCCTACCAGATGTTCCAACACAGACAGCTCATGCTCTGGGATTGTCATGCCATGGCAAAGACTCCAACCATGTCACCCAATCGTCTATCCAAAGCTTCAGCAATCTGCTGTTGAGCATTTACCATTGCCTGGATGTTGTTGTTTAAAGAATGGACAGCAGCCCTCTGAAGCCTCTGATCTTCTCTGTTGTGGCATTCAGCATGTGCCTGTGCCTCCATTACAGCCTGAAACATGTGTCTGGTGACACCAGCTGCTGTGCTCTGTCTTGCAGAGGCATGTTGGCCAGAGGTCCTCCTATGAGCAGCACTGGCCACGTGCCTGTGTGGGGCATCACCAGTCAGTTGGCTGACACCATGGTGTGCAGGCACACCTTCCATAGCCCTCACACTTTCCTGTTCCGAGCTACCACACACCAACTGTCCTTCCTCTATGGCCACTGGTGATGGCGTATGTGCAGGCATGAGATCTGTGTGCGGGGATGAGGGGGATATAGGTGGAATGGCAACCAATGGCACAGATTCAGCCCCTGACAACCCTGCCTGTGCCTCAATGATATGTTCATCATCACTGCTAGAGTCTGTGGGAACAGTAATATCAGATGGACCGCAGAAGGGAATGCACCTACATCACCTGTGAGGGGCAGACAAGAACTGTACATTACAATCTATACAATAGACACACACACAGACACACACACACACACACACACACACACACACACACACAGACACACATAGACACACACACACACACACACAGACACACATAGACACACACACACACACACACACACACACACACACACACACACACACACACACACACACAGACATAGACACAGACACACACAGACACGCACACAGACACACACACAGTCACACACAGACACACACAGACACAGACACACACGCTATGGCACCCAATGACAGAAGGCATGCAAAATGCATGTGACATGGCAGATGGCATGCAGCGCAGACAATAATAGTGGTAGTTATACATCCCTGAGTTGCACACAACAGCATGCATGTGTCATAGCAGAAGGCATGCAAATTACACAATCATAGTAGTAGTTAGCATACATCCCTGTGTTACACCATGTAGACCAACACAGGTTAACAGTACACCTGCCTGATGTGTGGCATATGACCTTGACAATCACATGTAGTATGACATGTGATCAGCTGACGTGTGCAGTGACATGCATATATGTTTAACACAATGGTGTCCTGTCAACTATACAGTGGAGTAATGGTGTCCCAATGCAGTGTTGTCTGTCTGCCCTACAGATATACTGCACATTTAGCTGATGTGCATGGCCATTGCAGGGAATCATGAGACGTCTCTACTGCTATACAGTGTGAGTTACAGACACAGTTCATAGCCATAACTGTGTTCAGATACAATACATATATACTGTGGAATGTGACCCACGTCACTGAGGTGTATACACACTAAACCATGATGTGGAATGTGTGACACAGGTCACTGAAGGGTATACGGATGACACCCCTGCACATCTGCAACCATATTGCTGCTGCCTGGCAACTATGGCCAGACATGGCACACTCGTCGATACATCATGTCCCATATGACATCTGTGTACCACACACACACACACACACACACACACACACACACACACACACACACACACACACACACATGAGTAGCAAGTATGACATTGATGTCCAACACCAGCAAGGGGAATGTACTGTATCTGTGGGCTGATGTAGTATACTGTACAGGTGACTGCTGTCATGTTGTGACACACTCAAGATGTTCAACACATCTTATGTGGTGGATTGATGTCACACCTACACAGGATGTTCAAAGACCTGTAGGATGTCTAGTGTTCCACATCTGTAATATAACCATTACACAAAGGCCATAGTTTGACCATGTGGAGCCAATGTACGACAGGATGTACACACGCACATCGCGTCTACTGTTTGTGTTGCTTCATGTCTCTGGTCATCTTCCATGGCCATATGTGTACATGTGTTGGCCAAATTATTGTGATGGGCATCTATTTCACATGTCTGTGTTGTCCCATATGACATACACCCAAAGATGTCATATGCTCCACTGACGACAGGGTTATGCAGACAAAGGGTGGTATGTTTGGTATGTGGGATATGTTTTTTGGGATAGTTAGGCAGTGTTGCAGCCAGCCCACTAGATGTCATAGACATGTCAAGACAGCACATCACATTGTATGACATTCATAGCAGGGCTATGATCCACACCAGTAAATCATGTTGGCTGGCCATACTCCAGCTCACTGTGTAGTACTGTTTGTATTCCCCACCTGTGTAGTTCTGATCTGTAGTACATGTTCATACAGTGAACAGCACCTCCACCATTGTATGCACAGCTGTCCACACATCTGGCAATGACAGTTTGTGAGGTTTCATGCTGGTGTTTCACATAGTTTGCAAGTATTGCACATGGGTAGCCATTGTGATGCATTGCAGGTCCGACCTGTATATTGTGACAGGACCATACATTATGTGTACATGTGGTAAATGGCCACATGGCAGATAGATATGTGCATTAAGATGCCTGATAAATAATAACAGTCTCACCTGCAACGGGCTGCTGTCACAGCGGAACACCAGGGGTACCTAAATAGGAGTAACACAGCAGTATGATCATTCTCCACACCTGTATGAAAGCTACATGGTACAATGTGCATGTTAACACATACACCAGTACAATAGACTATATTATGGAGTATGCACATGTGTGCATACACAGAGTAGCATACTGTAGTATGTGGCATGTGTGCATACATGCCTTGCATATTATGTTGCATTACATATTATACAGTGACACATGTAACTATATGGAATGTAGTTATTATAGGTGCAGTAGTGACTTACCAGGCAACTCCAGGCTCGGTGGTTGACAGACACCCACCTCCACAATATCAGCTAAAGCTTGTGGATGTTGTTCTGCAGGTGTCCCCAGGTTGGCCAGTAGCTCCTCGGTACGTGTGAGTGGGGGCTGGGTTGGTGGCCCACCACCTGTTGCACCTTGTTCCCTGGCGATTGCATTCGCATGCTGTTTAGCCCATCTAATGAGTTCTGTACAGTGTCTGCACACCTGCTGGTATGTGCGGTTGTGGCCACCCACATCATTAACCCTTCTGCGAAGTTCCATCCACAGGCATCCCACTGCTGTGCATCCTGTGGCACATGACTGAACAGGACATCATGATTGTCATGTAGGTATGGGATGAGGGCCTCATCCTCCAAGCGGGTATAAGGGGGTAGCCTTGTACGCTGCATACCTGAAAGACATAATGATGGAGACAGGTCACAGGAACTCAGAGACATACAGAGCTACAGCTGAACATACATGTGTATCACATTTATTATGATTAAATAGTTGTATTTGCAAATCTACATGACACTGACACCACTGACATGTTTCTGTCACACACATTTGACACTCAATTGTGATTGGATATTATCACCATATATGTGTGTGTGTCACCTGATTACATTGCTCATACTCCATGTGGATGCTGTCTTGATGTGGGCATGTCTGCTTGCCTGTACTGGTGTTCTTACCTATCAGCACATGGCTGGATGTGTCCACATTAATGCAGTCAACTCTGATGCTGTGTATATGTCACATATAAAGACTTACACTGCCTTAACGGACATGACTTGTGCCCTGCAGACTTGCTCATGGAAGATTTTACATGTATGTGTTTTGCCATATACATCTACATGGCACTGTACAGCAGTTCAACATCCTGCCATGTATCACCTATGTTGCACATGTGATACACATGGGACACTGGCTATCCAGATGGTATTTGCAGGGGTAGATATCAACTATGGCATGTACAGTCAAAGTCAATTAGTAGGCTATATGCCCTGGACCATGTATGAATCTAGGATGAAAGGTTACCTAGCTGTAGCTGACAGGCGGGTTTCTGGGGCCAGGTGGAGCAGTGCCACATAACTGATCCACAAGGTTAATGATACATTTACCATGCGGTCATCACACCATGTCTGAGAGGGGGGCAATGTGCAGCTTTGCTGGACAGGAATGCATAGTATGGCAAGACTATGTAAAGTGTATGGGACAAGGATCTGTCCAGCATGTGGTGATCCTAGTACTAGGAAGGTGGATGTCCATGAAGTATGTGTTTGAGATCAGGATGTGTACGTGTAGCATGTCCAACACCACTGGGTTGGACATGACTTTATTCAGGGTAGGCATTATGCTACATAGTGGAGATATGGATTGGGAAGGCTGGTGTAGGCCATCTGAAAATGGCCAATACCCTTTAAAGGAAATATGTGATCTGATATGGGTCACCTGAGTGCTGAGTATGGCTGGACAATGATCTCTATATTCATGGATGGCACCCTGTCATGATTAGGGTTGCCACATACAACTACCTGACAGGTGTGGTGACGTAACTACCACAGGAAAGACAACTGCCCAGCTGCATCCTTTACACACAGTGTCCATTATGTTGACCGCTGCCTAGGTGGTAGTTCATGGGTACAGGGTTATTAACATAGGGATGACAATGCAATATGTAGTTATCAGATTGTGCCCATATGTCACACACCTCACCCACAATGCCCATTCTGTATGTTGTCCACAACACTCTGAGTCAGCTATTGCTCCTAGGTCATAGTCATTTGCATACTTCAATAGGAAGATGCCTTCTGTTAGTCTGTGTGGTATAGACTAAAATGAGGGGGAGTACAATGAATTAACCCTGTCTTACTGTACCTGGCACGGGTGTGATGTGCATGTATTATTCAGACACCTTCTGTAGTGCTGGTTCTGCCAACAGTCCCATTGCAAAACACTCTTGTGACATTGGAATGTACATCTAGTATACTGAGTGTAGGTGGAACACAGTATGGGTGATGATGTCCTATGACCTGGCAAGGTTATGATATGCAGTGTGGAATCAACCTTACTGTCATCTACATCTGTACTGGTGACATCAAATATTGTTCAAGGCTCATGGCCTTTCAGACCAGACTCAGCAGGGTAGTAGTGCAGTACTTCCCATTATCAGTGGTGTCTCCCCCTTTGTGGGTTGTGATACCTGTTGGTGTGCCCCATTCAGTGTGTACACAGCCTAACATGAAACTATGTTTTACATGATGTATATGTGGAGAGCAACTTGTTTTGCCATATGTGTATGATACAACCTGGGATGTGGATAGGTCCCATGCAGCCTGAGTGCAGCTTGTACCTGCATAGATATGGTTACAGGGGCTCTGTAGTGTACATGGATATATGATGGTGTACCTGTTGGGGGGGACAGTGTGTTTATGCTATCCAAGACCCTATCTGGATTGCTTATTCATGCTCAGCACTTGTTCAGAAGTTGTAAGCACTACGTAAGCTACTAATTACTATAGCACTCAATCTTCCTCATTACCTAGAGATAAACAGTTTTTGTAGGTACCTTTCTCACTTGATTAGAGTAAAACAGCTCTTGTACTCACTTTCCTCACTTATCTAGGGGAAATAGTTTTATATTCAGGCATGTTCAAGGTCAACTCCCAGTGTTCTCTCCTGTCTATCTGATGAATCTGGACATCTTGAGACAATGTAGACATTGCCTCATGTACACAGACAACCCTCTCCACCTACCACCCGACACTACAACCTGTGAGAGATGCACTTATCTAACCAAACTGGAGATAAAGCTCTCTCCAAACAAGACTGACCCTGACAGTCATGTGGAGAAGGTAAACATTTGCACCCCACCACACTCAGCAAATAGTCTCACTAAATCTACACCACCATAATCCACACATAGTAACACAAAAACATTTGTGGAGGCTCTCAATAATAATCTTTCTAAGCAACAGAGACCTCCAAAGTGGAAACGCAAGCAGCCTCCATCCCCCAACACAACCCCAATGGCACATAGCCCACAGAGTCAGTGTGCCACTCAACCACAGCCAATAAGGCAAATCAACATACCCAACACACTAGTCATAGGTGACTCATGTAGTCAGGCACACTGATGTCCCACTCACCAGGCTAAACAAGGAGAAGGTTACTATCAGCTGCCTGTCGGGTACCAGGACCCACCACATAACCCAAGCACTCAGGTCACTCCACAAGTACAAATATGAGTCTGTCATTGTCCATGTTGGTGTGAATGACTTGAGACGTACCTCCCTAGACCACATGAAATGAGACATGGAAGAGCTCTCCGATCTTGTAGCCCAGGCAGGTATGACCCTAGCCCTGAGTAGCATTCTGCCATCGCCCAGAATGATACTGCAGTACGAGGACAAAATGATTGACTTCAACAATTGGCTAAGCTTCTGGTGTCATTCTAAGTGGATCCAGTATCATTCTCCTTGGGATGACAATGTCGACAGACCATGATGCTGTGCCACAGATGGCCTGCACCTGTCACCCCTGGGATTCCGGATACTTGCTAAGGCTCTTGCTGCCCCTCTAGTGCTTTCTCCAGGCAAGGTTCAAATAAGATATTCAACACCATAACAGGAACAAGCAAGCACAAACCGAGGGTAATGCTATTCAATGCTGGAATTCTAAATCTCAAAATGCACTCACTCGAGGCACTCCTTGTAATGGAGAACATCAACATCTGTGCATTTACTGAGACCTGGTTCAAGGCTCCTGAGAGCACCCCTGCACTACCAGGCTATAACTCATAGCACACTTTTTGGCCATGTAACCTGGACTGGAACACCCAAGGCAGAGGTGGGTCCATATTTATTAAGGATATCCACCCCTCCAGGCTAGTTGCTTAGAACAATGCATCCGAGGTTATCCAAGTGCAACAACAACAACCTCTGGGCTAAACTGCAATCCAAATCATAGCTTGCTACAGATCCACCACCATGCCCCAAGATTCCCACTCCTCTTTTCATGATGTACTGGAAATTATTAGGGTTCAACCAAACACCTTACTAATAGGTGACTTCACCTACCCCACCATTAACTGGGAAAACTACTCATGTACCAACTCATTAGCTCAACGCTTTATGGAATTCATAAACTCAAATGCCCTGGATGAACTTATCCACACACCCACCAGGGGCAACAATATCCTAGACCTAGGCATTACCAACATGAGTGACTAGTGTTCCACACCTGAAGTCAACTGCTCGTTGGTCCTATCCGACCATGACCTAAACACCTTTGATAGCCACATCCTGCCCCCACCCCCCATTAAGGAAACCACAGTATAATATTTCTATAAAGCCAACTTCATGCTTCTTAAGACAGAAGTGGTGAACTTCATGACATCCATGCAGATGGACAATACAGTTACAACTGCTGATTCCTACCCAAATGCACTCTATAAGCACTTACACCAGTGCATGGATTGTGCTATCTCAAACAGATCCAAGACGCTATACTCCTAATTATGGAAGCCAATCTGGTGGTCCCCTGCCATAAACAAACTGTACAACAGCAGGAAGACACTGTTGCAAATGAGAGTACAATCCCATGCGTGGAGGAGCTCCCTGGTCAGCCTCAGTAAGAAGCTGAGATCCCTTATAAGATCCTCCAAAGCTAGCTATGGAAACAAAACTGACACTAATTCCAAGGACAACCACAAAGCATTCTATAGCTATGTCAAATATCTCAATGTCAACACCCAGATCTGCTCTGAGTTACAGCACAAAGGCACGAACATTACAGAACCAACTGATATTGCCAACATCCTGGCAGATAGGTTCAGTGCTACCTTTCCCCCTCTCACCCCCTAAAATGCCCATATCTATACAGGAAGAATGCAGAGTCCCTGTAATCACAACTATGCAGGTAAAAGCTGCACTCTCTAAAGCCAATATCACAGCATCCAAGGGACCAAACAACATCACAGGTTGCGTTTTTCATGAACTTCAGAATGAACTGGCTCCCCACCTATGCACCATGTTCAATAATAGCCTCGCATCAAGCTTTATGCCCCCCTGAATGGCACACAGCAACAGGTATCCCACTCCACAAAAGTGGTGCCACAATGGACCATGGGACATATTGTCCTATAGGCCTGACTAGCCTGGTCTGCAAGGCTATGGAGCACATCATCATGGATCTCAGTCACAGAGACATTGGGTGCCTCCAAACCTTTGACCCCTCCCAGTTTGGCTTTGTTAAGGGCAGACCATGCCTCCTAAACTGGATGGACTTATTTGAGACCGTTACCAAGGCATTAGTTGAGGGTAAGGAGGTCCACACAGCCTACCTTGATCTCTCAAAGGCTTTCAACACCATTCCCCATTCTGGTATTATCGACATACCCATCCACCTGAACATTAACCCCTACGTCATGAGATGGTTTGCAAAGTGGCTCACGGACAGAACCCACACAGTGGGAGTTGCATACCCTAGGTCTGAATGTAAACCAGTTACAAGTGGCATCCCCCAGGGCTCATTCCTAGGACCCCTCATGTTTGGTATATACTTCTCCGAGGTACAGGCAAGCACAGGAGGGCTTTGGCTGAAAAGGTTTGCAGACAACTGCAAACTAGGGGCCATAATTGTTTCCCCAGCTGATACAGATGCTCTCCAAAAGGGTCGCACTGAGATGGATACCTGCTGTCAATATCATGGCCTCAAGCTGAATGCCAAAAAGTGCATAGTCATCCCCTTTGGATAAAACTAATTACCCGCAGACTGCCACATAGGTGCTAGTCCCCTACATACAGAAAACGTAATAAGGGATCTGGGAACCCAAGTAGATAGCAATCTCTCCTTTGATAACCATAATGCCACGGTGGTTAAAATATCCTTCTACGTGGCCCCCCTAATCTCTAATGGGTTTGCATCCAGAACAAAGGAGGCCATTGTGCCTCTCTACTCATGACTTATTAGACCCATTAAAGGATACAACATCCCATTTGGGATGTACCTTACAAGACAACTGCAACAGCTTGGAAGACCACAACAGTACCACACCAAGAGGATTACTGACCTCAAACAGATGACCTATGCAGCCCAACTAAAGAAGCTCCAGCTGTACTCGGTTGCATTCCGCGTACTCACAGGTGATCTCTGCTTGACAGACAAGGCCCATGTCCAACCCAGTATTGCTGTATATGCTCCACCTAAACAAAAGCCCCTGAGAGCCACATGCTCTAGGGATATACACCTAACCACAACGATAACTAAGACATGCTGGACGGATAGATTCCTGACCTGGAGACTCCCCACGCTTTGGAACATGATTCCAATGTACATCAGGCAGGGCCCCTCACTAGCACTCTTCAAGAGAAACCTTGACGGGTGGATGGGAGACAGACATGTACCCTGGGGATCACTGCAGTGGCTCTGCTGGACACAGGAACAGGGAACTAATGGCTTTGCCATTCAGAGGCACAGGGAACTAACCTAAGGGGGTGGAGGAAGCCAACACACTCTAGCTAGGCTTATAAATACCCTTGGGCAGACAGCCTAGTACCTACATTTGAACTTATTACATGTCTTATGTGCATGGATAGTTAACTAGCTCTTCCATTTTACTTTGCTGTCATGCTGATAAACTGTCGGGTGACTACAAGTCATATGTATCCTGTTATTGTGTATTGTAAATGCCATTAGACATAACTACTGTTTGCCTAACATAACAGTAATGCTATGTAAATTGTAATACATATCTACCTACAATACTGTACATTACACAGTTATTGGCACAATATCCCACAATACAAATCATAATTTCACAGTAGGCCAACCTTCGACATGTTATTCTCAGTAATACACCCATATATATGTCTACTGTTACAATATATCAGCATATACTAGCCCCTGTTATAGCACGTACTTGTTGGACCAACCCTGCCACTGACATTGGCTGGTGAGGAATTGTTGGGTTCAAAGCCCTTATATAGCATCCCTTGTGGTGTATGCGGTGTTTGCCTTGTGACCTACAGCAGTACACACATAAATACTACAAGCGTTACTATGCTCAACAATACATCACTACAAGATAATTGTTTCCACTATATGCATTACGTACACTTTAAATATTACAGAACAGGTACTACATACACAGACATACTGAGTGTTCTACATACCTTATTAGTAACCCAAGGTGTCGTTGACTGTTATTTCAGTCCTTTTCAGTTTGTGTTTCAATCTTCTTTGTAATGTTCTGCTGGTATATACAGATGGTTTGAATGTGTGATAAGCCATCCTTTTATAGTTAAATATTGGTAACATGTGCTATCCTGACCACCAATTGGTGTTCCAAAGTAGTTAATTAGATGCACATCAGCTATGCAGCTACTCCATTAGCCAATACCATGGCAACAGTTGTGTATAACTGAGTACTCCACTTGGGCATTGTCCCTTTGCCTTATGTTTGAGGAAGACGGCCTGGATGTGTTGTTTGTAATGTATTTCAACAGCTATATGGAGACAGACGGAGATATAGTAGCTTCATGACTCCTGTGGATTGTGTGTAATGGCTAGAAGATGTTGTTGTACATGTGAGTACAGCTGTTATATTTCAGAACATTGCTACTTATGCAGGGTTTGTTTGTACCTGATACTTCTGCAGATGTTTCAGTCTGTCAAGGATGTTTGGGCAGCTCAAGGCTGTATGGCTATGCATGAAATGTTAGGTGGTTTACAGTGTGCTCACCAGACATCTTTGGTTTGGTGTGCATGTGTATCATACTGTGCTGCTAATCAGTAATTGCTAACACCTCCTGGTGTACACGCAACCCTCTGAAACAGGATTAGTGCAAGCAAACCCTGTAACATCAGCAGCTGTTCCATCGTATAACAGCAACTATTTCACATAGAGCCATGTTAGTGTGTCTCTGACAAGGTATGTTAAGGCTTCTGCAGATGTCGTACAGTGAGTGAATGATTTGTGATGTTATTACAGATTGTACTGTAATTTGTTTGGGTGAGGGGGAGATGTTGGTGGGTGTACATAGCAGATGCAGGTGTGTAGGAACTGCTTTTATACATAGTCGATATGTGCGTTCCCTATTTGAACACCTATCCTTTAGTGGACTAATACTATGGTAATTGCAGGCTGATTCATTAAGGCACTGTTAATTGGTTCCTGTATAGCATGCAGGTGATGTTAGTCCTTGAATCCTTTCGGCAATACATTGGAATGTAATTAAGTATTGATACATGAAAGCTGTCTGTGTATTTCTGTCATAGGTATTTGCAGTCATTGGAGTTGTGTTGGTGACTGACCCTCTTTGGCTAGGGTTGCCACTTTTCAAATGGCCATAGTGGGACATTTTCAGGACACACATCAGATTTTACAGGCCGACACAAACCCACGGTCAGTACAAAGGATAGAACTTTTCTTTTTTGCCTAAATATAAGCTTATTCTTGTAGCAATTTAGTTGCTTATCCTGTTTATTGCAACATGTAGGTATTTTAGATACAGAAATAATTATTGTATGCAACTATTACATTATATATGGGACATAATTATGCCCTACAATCTTAGGACATTTGTCACATTTAATAGTTTTGGTCAGGACACAACCGCTCAAAGAGAGACTGACCCTCGCAAAGTGGGACAGGTGGTAACCCTATCTTTGGCTCATGTCCATAGCACATATTTGTAATTGTGTATAGGCATATACTCTCCATATCCTTTGTTCATAAAGTTTGGTCATGGTGGAATGTGTGATTGCTATGGTCCAAGTTATACTCATATATGAACACTTCAACTGCTGTATACGGGATACCAATGGAATCCCAAACGCACACAATTCCGATGCCCACAGTACTGGGCCCAGACTCCCATACCCCACATTACCGACAGCGACAGTCAAACTCATGAAAGTAACACAAACATGGAACACACACACGCACACACAGACACACTGCTACCCACCACATCCAAACAAACCATCCTACACTATGTATGAGCAGGTGGGCAAGCCCCCCTACAACCCCCATGTGGGTGGCTGCACCCCCCACACCCCCTACTTTATTATTCTACCTCTGAGATCGCACAAACACACAAAGCAAACCCTCACCCACACATTACAGTCCCCAAGGAACACACATCACACTCAGAGCACACACTTACACACCACAGCCCTCAGAAACACACTTACACACAGTAACCTATCTGTACTGCAACACCAGAAGCACTGACTAAATGTCCCTTAACATCAGGATTTTAAACCTCGCGCTTCTGGTGTTTCGGTATTGTGGTCTTTCGGTCTTTAAGCCTTGTGATTACACGCGTTGGCATGTCAAGCATTCAGTATTTGGTAGGTATCCCATTTATATGTACCTCCATGGTTATGTAGATGTTGTTAACCTGTCTGTATATCTACATATATATGTATATCCCCATATATCAACATATATCTCTCTCTCTCCCTCTCTCTCTCTATGTACATGTTGATTTATATATATATATATATATATATATATATATATATATATATATATATATATATAGCATACACCTTTCATTGGGTAAATGGCGGTTTGTCCTATTTCCACACATTCCTCCCTTTTGTGTTTTAACCTGTCAGAATACACAACTGCCATTGGTACATCTCAGGTAGCTTAGTGGTAGGTTATTGTGAAGATTGAGTACATGGTTGCATGTTGTAATCCTGGCAGGGGTCATTTTACCTCTCAGAGCAGGCACTGGTAGCGCAAGGGTGATTAACACACATTTCTGCAGTTTTATGTTCCAAATGTTTGTTATTCTGTGGAATACTACCTATATATGCAAGCTGTGGTTAAGGTATATTATGTAACATGTGAATCATCTCTGACTTTATTGGGATTTGAATCAGGACTGCACAGATATTATGCAAATGCTGTAGCCATTACACTATTGACATTAATGTTCCTTCTGCCTATTTCCTATGTCCATGAATCCTATGTGTAAGCTTGGCTACACAACAGGAGGAGCCACCCACACCCAGTGAGCTTCTCGAAATACCGACATGAATTGAGAGACTATACTTTAACATCCTAACTACATTTGGTATAGCCCCTCACTGACACACTTCAGGGGAAACCTTGATGTGTGACTGGCCAACAGTATATACACCCCTGGGATCAGGTGTCCCGGACACATTCAGCCAGGGTGTGGGGGGGTGGGGGCCACTCCAGGTTTACAGCTGCAAGACCTGTTGGGGAAATTGAATGCTGTTGCTTTGTCATGTTAACATGCCCTTTTGAGATTACTATGTGCCCCTATCACCCTACAGCACCCCAGTCTTCAACAGCTTCCAGCAAATCTGCCTGGATTCACTTCATTGGCTATGCTTGCCAGAGGCTCAGTTACTTCATCAATGGTGCAGGTAAAGCCACCACACTGTAGCTATGCTTCTAAATGCCCTTGGGCAGATAGCCTACTACCTATCTGTGAACCTCTACAGTGCAGGCCATCTCCAACATTATATGTGATTATACAGAGTTTTCTGGTCACAATATACAGTGTAAATTCACCATGTAGTCAGACAACAGTTAAGTACAACAATAGCATACAGACTACTGATACATAATCACACCAAAAGCCTATGTTGGAAGCTAGTGAACATGTATAGGTTTCAGGCTTTGTATTGCTTAACAGTAGGTTACCTACAGGAAAGATGGGACGCAAGCACAGATGGGATACATGCCTGCAACAATGCCATACCAACTTGCATGTGTCAGCCTAAGGCTTTAGAATGCTGGGCAAGGCTATTGGCGCCCCCATGGTGCCATTTCTGGGCAGGTCTCAGAGGTGAATCTCACCTCCATGAACTGCACAATAGCAGAACCAATGAGGGTTAGGCTACTCAACACCAGAGGTAGTACTCACAACATGCACGCACTCACAGCACCCCTCAGTATGGACGGCTACATCTGTTCTGTGACTGGGACCTGTATAAGGCTCCTGTGAGCACACTGGCACTACCAGACTACAACCCATAACACACATTTCAGCCACTGAACATGGACTGGCACAGACATGGAGGGAGTGTGTCCATATTCATCGGTGATACCTACACCTCCAAGTTAGTGGGGCAGCATGATACCTCTGTGATCATCCATGTGCAGCTAACATCAGCCACGACTGCAGTGCAAACTGTGAGCTGCTACAGATAACCCTCCATGACCCAGGAGCACCACTACAACACTCTGGAGACAGTGGTAAACATGACAGTCCTACCAGACACCCTGTTATTGGTCAATGTCGGCTACCCTACACTTAACTGGATAACCTACTCAAGTATTCACTTCCATGGCCAGCACTTCCTGGGATTTATCACCTTATATGGCCTGTATCAGTTGGTAGATGGACTAACAAGAGGTGAAAACATACTAGAAGTGCTAATCACTGACATGTGCAACAAGTGCACTACAGTAGAGGTAAACCGGTCACTGTTTAGATCTGACCATGAACTATTCACTGATTATTTCTACTCCCAACCATCTCCCCCACCCAAGGAACACACAGTGAATACCATTCCTACAGCTAAATTCACAATACTAATGACAGAGGTGGGAGGGTTCACAGCCCCCACGCTCAGGGATGACACTGCTCAAGATACAGACAGAATTACGAATGCACTCTATAAGCACCTACAAACATGTATGGGTCGTGCCATCAATGGTAAACCAGGACTCGCTACTTCTACACAAGGACACCAGTCTGCTGAACTCCTGCATTATACAGGCTATACAACAGAAGTAGGACAGTAGTCCAGAACAACAGCAAATCCCAAGACATGCAGACGTCCGTGACGAGTATTAGCAAGATAATTATGTTACTCATGTAATCATCCAAGGCTGACATCCACAGGTAAATAGGCATGGATTCGGAATATGACCACAAAGGCTTCTTTGGCTATGTCAAGGATGTAAGTAGTAACACACAGATTTGCACTGTGCTGGTGCAATATTACACTGAATATACTGACCCTACTGATATCACAACACACTTGATGATACCCAAAATGTACAGTATCCCAGACATCTGAGACATACAGGTGGCAATGGCCCTTTCAAACGGCATGACAGAGCATCAATGGAGGCAGATAGTGCCCCAGACTGCATCCTGCAGACACTACAAGACAAAGTGACCCCCCCCCGCCTAATATAGCAATTCAACATCAGCCTCTACACAGGCTACATGGCCATTCACTGGTGCATGGCAAGAGCTATTACACTCCTCCAAGGTGGTGACACAACTGACCATGGTAACTACCACCCCATAAGCATGAGTAGCCTGATCTGCATGGCTATGGAATGCATCCTCGTGGCACTCATTAACATAGACAATGGTAACCTCCAGACACTTGGCCCAACTCAGGTCACCTTGATTGAGTGCAGATCATGCCTACTGAACCAGGTTGACATCTTAAGCCACCTAGACTTTAGGTGTGAGGTATGGTAGTTCACACATACTACCTGGACCTCTCCAAGGGTTATGACACCATTCCCAACTCAGGTATTATTTCTACACTCACCAGCCAGTACATACACCCATACCTCACAGGTTGGCTTGCCAACAGGCTTACACACACAACCCACATGGTAAGCCTAGCAACCTCAAGGTCCCACTCTTGACCAGTCACAACTGGTGACCCACAGGACTCAGTCCTGGGAACCCTACTGTTTGCCATATACTTCTCAGAGGTACGGGCTAACACAGGTGGACTACAGCAGGCCGTGTTTGGTGATTACTGCAGACTGGGAGCCATAACTGACAGTCCAGCTGTCACAGACGACCTTCAAGGGGCCTTACATAGACCAACATAGGGTGTCAGAGTAATGGCCTCCAGCTAAAGGCCACATACTGCATGGTCATTTCATTTTGGGAAACTACACACAAACATATTAACACATAAGTGGCAGACACTATAATTCAGATAACGTAATGGGTATGTGGGGACTACATTACATTGTGATCTCTCCTTTGACAGTCATATGTGCGAAGTAGTTGGGACATGCATCTATGTAGGCCATCTGATTACTTAAGGGTTTGCATCTAAACAGACTTAGGTTATTGTGCCCCTTTACTCATCAGTCATCCATCCCATCATCGAGTATGATAACCCATTTTGGATGTACCTCAGAAGACACATCTGACAGCTGGAAGGGCCATGAACGTACCTCGCATAGAGGGATAATGCCCTCAGATATGTGTCCTATACTGCCAGACTGCATAAACTCTTGCATTACTCAGTGGCATCTCATTTACTCAGAGATGATATTTGCTGGCCAACAAAGCCGTGTCCAAGTCAGGCTTAATGGATATGTTCCACCTATGGGCATCCATGTCACAGCGAGCCACACACTGTAATGAGCTACACCTTGCCACAACCATAACTGGAAGATGCTGGAATGACAGATTCCTGTCACAGGTACTCTCCATGATTTGGAACTACATCCCTGATTACATTGTATGGAACCCCTCACTAACAATCCAGGGAATCCTTGCAGAGTGGGTAGGGAACAGTGGATACACCCCAGGGATCCCGCAATTGTCTCTGCTCCACAGAGGGACAGTTATTTAATCAATGGGGTGGCAACAGCAGACACATTTATTTTGGCTATGCTTATGAATGGCCTTGGGCAGTTAGGCATGTACATCATCATCATCATCATCATCATCCCCTTTTTCCCATTTACATGGGGTCGGAGTATCGTATTAACTGTCACCAACTCTCTCGATTCAGTGCCACTCTCCTGCCTTCTTCAACACTCATGCCTGACTGTCACAGATCTTCTTTCACACAATCCATCCACCTCTTTGCTGGACGCCCTCGCTTCCTCTTACCTTCTTCCTCTCTGTCCCAAATCTCCCTCACCAGATTGTTTTCTGCTTTTCTACACATGTGCCCATACCATCGTAATCTGTTTTTGTTGCTCTTTTCTGCAATTGGAGCTACTTTGGCTTCTGCTCTTATGTCCTTATTTCTTCACCTGTCCCGCAGTGTGCATCCTACCACCTTTCTCAGGCACTTCATTTCCATCACTTCTAGCTTCTTCAACTGTTCTGCCTTTACTGCCCAGGTTTCTGTACCATACAGTAGTACTGGTCGCACCACTGTCTTGTACACCTTACTTTTCAGCTTCTTTGGCATTCTTCTGTCATATACTACAACTGATACTCTATGCCAGTTGGCTGCAGCCCCTCTGATTCTAGCTTTGACTTCTTCATTCAGACTACCCTTCTCCTCAACCACCCCTCCCAGATACTTGAAGCTGTTTACCTGTTCCACTATCTTCCCATCTATCTCTATTCTCAGCTTCTTCTGATTTCCCCAATCTGCTGCCATTACCACTGTCTTATCTGTGCTTGGTTTCATCCCATGTGCCTTCAGATTTGCATTCCATTCTCCTATCCTTTGCTGAAGTTCTAGATCAGAGTCTGCCTGTACTGCCACATCGTCTGCATACAGCAGCTTTGTTGCTCTGACCCTCCAACCTGTTTGCTGATGTAGTCCATTACCAGTATGAACAGCAGTGGGCTCAGAGCTGAACCCTGGTGTACACCCACTCCCACTGGGAACCCCTCAGTGAGGCCAAACACTGTTCGTACTTGAGTCACTGTGTCCTTGTACATAGCCTGTACTAATTCTACCAATGTTTCTGGGACTTCAAACCACCGCAGTACTGCCCAGATCAGCTTTCTTGGGACCTTGTCATATGCTTTCTCCAAGTCTAGGAAAGCCCAGTTTGACTCTCTCCTCTTCTCTAGTTTCTTCTCAAGTATCTGTCTCAATGCAAACATCGGGTCAATTGTGCTGCATCCTGATCTGAATCCGAACTGTTCATCTCCCATCTTACATTCTACTATTCTGTGTATCCGTTTATCAATCACCCTCTCCAGAACTTTCATGCAATGTGGTAGGAGTTTGATGCCTCTGTACTGTCCACAGTTGTGGATGTCCCCTTTGTTCTTGTACACTGGCATGAGTATGCTTATGCTCCAGTCATCCGGAATATGCCTTTCTCTCCACACTGCAATTAGTACCCTCAGGAGCCATTTCTCCCCTAGCTCACCCAGCATCTTTATCATATCTGCTGTGACCTCATCTGAGCCTGCTGCTTTCCCTGACTTCATTTTCCTTAGCGCTGCTCTTACTTCTTCTAAGTTGGGCTCCTCTTCTACTCTCATTGTAGGCTGTTTCTGGGGCAGTACCGCTTCTGTGGGGTTTTCTTCATTCAGAAGCTGCTGGAAATACTCCTTCCGTCTGCCTTTGATGTCCTGTGGGCTGGTAAGCAGGTTGTTGCTGGAATCCCTTATGAAGGGTGTCTGACTATCTTCTTTATCTTTCTGTCTTTGCCTTGCAACCTGGTATAGTTTCTTTGTGCCCCTTACTGAGTCACTTTCCAGAAGCTGATAGAGTGCCTCTGATGCCCTATTCCTTGCTATTGCAACTTCTTTCTTAGTTTCTTTGTTAGCCAAAAAGTACTCCTTCCTAGCTTGGTCAGTCTTTTCAATCTCCCACTTCTTCCTGCACTCCTTCTTTCTTTTGATTACTTCCTGCACTTCTGCATTCCACCACCAGCTTTCCTTATGTACCTTATTTCCATACCTGGCTCGGCCACATATCTTTTCTGTAGTCCTAACACATGCTGTTTTTAGGCGCTGCCACTCTTCTTCAACTCCACCTATTTCCTCCTCTTCTTGGGGTGCTAGAGCCCTGAGTAATTCCTTGAACTGCTGTACTTTCTCTCCAGTCAACTTCCAGGTCTTCATCCTGGTCTCTGTTGACCTTAGAGCCTTCTCTGGCCCCTGCTTGTAGCTGATTGTGGCAACTACTGGTTTATGCTGTGAACCGACTGTTTCACTGGGGATGACTTTGCAATCATGGATTCTACCCCAGTGCCTTTTCCTTACTAGGAGGAAGTCTACCTGAGTTGCATGTTGGCTACTCTTGTATGTGATCCTGTGACTGTCTCTCTTTCTGAACCATGTGTTGGCTACTATCAAGCCATTTGCCAGACAGAAGTCTAGAATGGCTTCTCCTTTTTTATTCCTATTGCTCCACCCATGTGGACCCAGGCAGTCCTCATATCCTGTTCTGTCTGTCCCGATATGTGCATTTAAGTCACCTATTATCAACACCAATTCATGTTGTCCTGCTTTATCTAGTAGGTCCTGCAACTGCTGTCTGAATGCACTCTTTTCCTCACTATCACAACCCTGCTGTGGGGCATAGGCTGAGATTATGAATACTGTCCTATCATTACACTGGAGTCTGATTGCCATGCATCTGTCATTAATTCTGATGATATCCTTCACTGACGTCTGAAGCCTCTGTCTCACCACAATTCCTACACCATTTCTAGCCTGTCCACCACCTGAGTAGTAGAGTCTGGATCCCAAGCCAAGTGGCTTTGTTGCACTGCCTTTCCATCTCATCTCTTGGATACATAGAATGTCCAGCCTCCTCCGTAACATCATGTCATCCACTTCTAAGCTGTGTCCTGTCAGTGAACCTACATTAAGCATAGCAATTCTCAGTTCATGTTTGGCAGGTTGGTTGGTATTATGATCAGCTTTCACTCAACAGAGCTATCCCAGGTAACCCAGGCTGGGCAACTAGACACTGGCCAGCCAGTAGCCTATTGACCCAGGGCTTCTGGGCTTTTATGGCGGGCACACACTGGCCAATAGGGGCACATATACCCCTCCCACCGTTAGCATGGGTCCCTGGCGTGGGTCAGAGAGTAGGCCGGGTCCTCAACCCACTTATCACCGGTAACTACCCATGCTCATTTTTTGCCGACAGTCAACATGACCGAATCACCTAGAGCCATATTTTACACCGTCGAGTGGCTAGCCCTGCCACGGTGCACAGTTTGTGATCCATGTTCTCCTATCTTGAGGATACTGCACACCACAATAGATGCCCAAAGCGGTTGGTGTTTTTACAACTCTTCCCCCCATTGGGCACCATGTAGAGTCTGTGCTGCTGCCCACAGCTCCATTCATTGGTGAGTTTGAGATGCAAACACTCAGCATGTTTTTCAAACATGGGAGAAACCCCATGGAGACACAGAGAACATGCAAACTCCAAACACGCATTTCTCGGAGGTTAGGATCGAACCTTGTACCTTGTGCATTGGAGGCAAAGACCTTAACCACTAAGCCATCTGGTCTCTTAGATGACATGTACCTACCTATGTATCTATGAACCTATACATACAGTAATGACACATGCTGATAGCTTAATTTACTGTTCAGGCATTGACTTACCTTGTGCCAATGGCAGTTATGTGCACAATAGTTGAGGGCTCCCTATGTAGGATGCACACAGTAGACCACCTATACATGACAATTTACAAGTGGCTGTGTGTGTGCCATCCATGTTTGCTGTGTGTGCAGGTGGAGAAGAGTGTCAGTCCGTAGGTGCCTACACTGTCAGTATGTGTGCTATACGTTCCCTCTTTGCCAAGGCATGGGCATACTGGGCACGCCTCTCTCTGCCTACTGAGGCTGGCACAGGGTGTTCATGGTCTGAGCCCCTCTGTGCCTGTGAGGCCCTTGGCAATGGTGGTGGGCTGTGAGGGCCTTCACCATTCTGTCTCTGCTGCAGCTGTTTCCGCAGGATCATATTGTGTAGCATGGCACATACTATGAAGATGTGGGCACACATGCCTGGAGAGTACTGCAAGGCTCCACCAGATATGTCCAAGCAATGGAACCGTGATTTCAGCATCCCAAACACAATGTGATGATTCTGGTTTCTGTGTGTGCCTCATTATGGCATTCTTGAGTGGCTTTGTGTGCATTTCTGATGGGAGTCATCATCCACGGTTCCAGTGCATAGCCAGCATCCCCACCAGGTGGCCATATGGGATGGCCCCCTGACAAATACCTGATACAGCTGTGAGGCATGCCAGATGTGGAAGTCGTGATAGCTTCCAGTGCTGCCAGCACACACATCCATGATAATTCCCTGGGCATTGCACATGACCTGACAGTTGATGGAGGGGTATCCCTTGCAGTTTATGTAGCGCCTACCCTGCTCACCGGCTGGTGTCTTGATGTATATGTGCGTGCAGTCTATTGCACCCAGTACCTCCGGGTAGTCTGACACATGGTGAAAGAGACGCATATTGCTGGCCAACTCCTCCTGCATTTGGGGGAAGTATATGTACTCATTGGCATGTGGTAACATGGCATCCAGGAACTGGTGGAGTACCCTGGATGCTGATGCCTGTGAGATCCCCATGATATCCCCAGTTGTCCTTTGAAAGGTACCTGTGGCTAGTATTCTCAAGCTTACACATACCTTCGTGTCCACTGGGATGGGTTCCCCTCTGTTATTTCTGGCTCTGAGGCATGGCCGGCACAGCTCAACAAGTTGCTGTATGGTATCCCTGTCCACCCTGTAATGCTCTACTATCTCCAGATCATGTAGCCCCTGGCAGGTTACCCTGGATCTGAACACTCTTCTCCTCCTCCGGTGCCTGAGATGGCTGTCAGCATCATCCTGCACACCACCGTCAGTCTCCAACACATGCTGGTGAATCAAAGCAATGGCAGCCCCTAACATGTACATATTAAAAGTTCCCTGTCTGTATACACCAATGGTGCAGAGTGTCTGGAATACACAAGTGTGTGTGTGGGGCTTTCACAATTTATACTATTATGTAATGGATGCTGCTGGTGTCATTGGGTGTGTATGTGCAATTCCAGCTGCAGGGTATCTTAATTATGGGTTTTACAGCAGGTACTGCTATTGTGGGGCCTTTGTTGTTGACTTATGCTTGGCTGCCATGATTCATCTATTGCCCTTTACTTCTCATTTCAACTGAATTCCCCTCCCATTGTCAGGCATACATCCAGCTGCCTACTTTCTTGTTTTGTACTTTCCCAACCCAGGATTGTGTAGCAAAATGTGTTATGTAGCTGATGTACTGCAAGTTTGCTTTGTTCTGCTGTGACAGTTCTCTTTTCTTTGCAGTACGGCACCTCCCCTTTCCTGTTCTGCAGGTAGCTGCTAGCAGCCTTGTTAGCTGTTGTCAATTGCCCACTGTGAGCTCCTAGCTGTTAATTACTCATTTGTACTCCAATTACCATGCTGCAGCATTTCCTTATTGTCTTCCCATAGCCTTCCTGTTTCAGCCATTTACCGGGTTTCAAGCACATTTTCATCCACGTTCACATGCACTTTCGGTTACCTTGTGTGATCTCAGCTAAGCAAAGCTATGGCTACTTCCACACCCCTATCCTGCAGCTTTGCTTAGCAACAGGCAACCCGGATTAGCAATGCTCCAATGTGCTTACAGCTAAGGAGGAGCACCCCTCTCTTGATGTCATGTTTATCTCCAGGCCACACCTCGGTGTTGTACCGCTACACTGTGAGGTACATCCTTATGCCGGTGGGGATTTTCCAATTCAGTATTACTTGACTCATTTGCATGGCATTGACTACTAATTCCTAGTTACCACACAGAACACTGTCACAGACCCTTAGCAACCCTTGCGCCATGGTTGTGGTGTAGCATGCGTGCCATTGACTTTTGTGGGGAATTCATGAAGTATGTTAAATTGCAATTTTTATGACATATAAATATATTTTCATTGTGATCCCGTTTGCGCAGCGATGCACTGCGATTTTACTTTGCGTTAGTGTGGCCATGACATTAAATGTTATTTTTTATGTGTTGTGCATGTTTTTTATGCCATTGGCTATATATTTAGCCATTGGCATATATTAACATTATAATACTTACGTTTGGTCCACTGTCATGGCTCTGATTTTATGTTTGAAAAAATGTAAACCTTTTTTTGGTTTGCATTTCTGCATGCTTATGCTACTCCTGCACCACTTCATGAATCACTATATACCTTCATTTGCATGCTACACTGCTGCACATGGGGTAATTAGCATACATGCATCGGGAGCTGCGCAGTTGTGGCGTACTCTGGTAGTGCACGTGGATTCACTCGGCGGCCATATTTGGGGTTAGATCGCCGACGCTAC